>NC_092444.1:7639658-7836325 GCF_036169615.1 Heliangelus exortis | reverse complement strand
CAAGTATAGTGGTCTGGTTTGTGGGTGTCTATTAAAGCCCTCTGTGTGATAAGGTAAAATGTCTGGAGTGGGGCTGAGCAGAAGGCCTGGCTATGAGCCATCAGGAACTGTATCATTCCAAACACCAAACTTTTGCAGTCCTCAGTACTGCTATGTGACTGTCTGGAGGAAATGGAAACTTGCTCTAGTTCAAGGGCAGAACTAGAGACACCTTTGTAGAGGTAGCAGTAGTAATCTGAAATGCGGATCTGTATCATTTTGGTCCAGAACAAGGGACATTTCAGCATGATTCCATTTTGTGTTGGCTTTCAGAGGGCAGCGCAGAATCTAAAACCCATCGTTCCCATCAAGTTCTGCATCTCCAGCCGAACAGACACTGGTGTCCACGCACTCTGCAATTCTGCTCACCTTGACATCCAGAGGGAACCAGGGAAGCCAGCTTTTCAGGAGAAACAGCTCATCCACTGTCTTAATAAACACCTCAAGTCCGAGCCAATCCGGTGAGTTGGTGGCAAGTCAAAAATCTTTTCTTTTGCCTTGTTGGAGACAGGAGGAATTGGGGCAATGAGAAGGATGTACTTTTGGAGGAGATCTTTGTATCTAATACATTGCCATTTCTAGTTAGGTGGCTTCAGGCTTTTTTTCTTCAACCTTCTCTAAAATTCAAACTGTTAAAAAGGTGAAGAATGCCATGAGTCTTCATATACCAGGAGTCTTTCAAAAAATGGGCTCTTATTAGGAAATGTGGCTGCTGGAATAAATGTTGGAAAGACATTCCTAGCTAGAAAAGCCTCTGGTAGCAATTGCATCTGCCAGGAAAGGAAGCTTGCCTTGAAGAATCCTGTGAGCATAAACAGGCTTTTCTGAAAGCCCTGTATTATCAAAGGGAGGGAAAGAATTGTTATTTAATAAAAATCACAGAAGTGTTAACAAGAGAAGCTCAAGGTAGATTAAATGCTTGTGGAGGCACTTAGAGGAAAATAAATTTTAAAAAGGTTTAGAACTTGGAGAGGGGAGATTTAGATTAGATATTAGGAGGAAATTATTTAGTATGAGGGTGGTGAGCCCCTGACTGCCCAGAGAAGTTGTGGCTGCCCCATCCCTGGCAGTGCTGAAGGCCAGGTTGGAGGGGGCTTGGAACAACCTGGGCTGGTGGGAGGTGTCCCTGCCCATGGCTGGATCTGGATGACCTTTAAGGTCCCTCCCAACCCCAGCCATTCTATGATTTCTCTCCATCTCACTCTTTTCTGTCCCAACAGCATTTTGAAAGCCCATCGAGTGACCAACGGCTTCCACGCGCGCTTCTCAGCACTGTCGAGAACCTACGTGTACCGACTGCTGACGGGCTGTGCTCATCCCTCTGAGATACCTGTGTTTGAAAGGGACCTTTGCTGGGCTCCTCCAGGACAGTAAGGGTGTTCCATCAAACCTCTGGAAAAGCTTAGCTCTTGGGGGAAGCAGGGAGGGAGTAATTTCATCACATGTGAGACCAAATTTCCTGCTTGTATTGACAAGATTTCCCTGTGGAAATCAGTACAGCTGCACTGAGTGATGATCACAGAAACTTAAGATGTTGAGTTCATTTTGTCTGTGTTGTCTGCTGGACCTGTGTCAGACATCTTTAGCACTGCTGAAAGTCTCAGTGACTCAGTTCAGAGTCCACCAACAACTTCCTGTGTCCCTCCACACAGAAGTGAGGAGGGCTTCTTCAGATGACCTTTGCCAATTCCTACAGCAAACCCAGAGGGGCAGCTGGCTGAAGGAGCAGCCCTCTGATGTGATGCAGACAGGCAGAATTGCCTTGCACAGCAGATCTGAGAGTTTGAGGTGTGACCATAGAGACAGCCAGGAATGAAGGATGAGAATTCTTTTTTTTATTGTTCCCTAGCCCTGTTTTTGGTAGCCACTGTGTGTTAATCTGCTTTCTCATTCCCTACCTGATTGCATGTATGCTGAAATAGTAAAAGCCAATGACTGAGCAACCCTACAATAACAAACCAGTGTCTCTAGCTCAGTATTTGTGTTCTTGGAGTAGTCTCTGAGTCTCAGAGTGCTTACATATGCAAGGGAAGTTCAGTGCCATTTAAAAAATACAACCTGGGATATGATAAACAGTGGGTGAGGAAAAAACAAACAAACCCAGAAAGTTAATTTGTTGTTTTCCTTTTGTTTACATTGTGCTGAGATAAACATACATTCAGGAAAAAGGGAGTTTTCCACCACATTGTAGAAAAACAGGTTTGTAGCCAGTTATGGTAATTTCAGCCCCACTGCTGGAATAACAATTGTGGGCAGTGGAAAATAATGTAATCTCAGCTGTCTTAGCAGAGGCATGAAGATGACATTGTCCTAACATTAAATTGCCGACCTACTTTTCTGTGGGCTGTGGAAGGGAAAAATAAATACAAAATTGCAAAATTAGATGTTAGGGGCTTTATGAAAAAGCATTTAATTTAATCCAGACACTGCTGCTCATTTTCTCAAACGGCAATGTCACATAAAGGGTAGGGTGAGAGTGTTCTGAATGGGAGGTGTTTTACTAAAAGGTAGGATGTTTGGACTGCTAGTAGTGGAGAAGCTCTCTCTTAGTGTGTGCACATCTGGTGTGCAAAACACATAATAGATATTAAACATCTGTAGTCATCTTAATTGCCAACTAAGTGTCATCAGGTGTGACCAGGATTCTGTAAGGGCTAGTTGTGAAAAAAAGTTAATGATGCTGGAAAAACACATCTCTTTTGTTTGTTTGTTTGTTTTTTCTTCAGAAACATTTGGATTTCTGTGAAGACATGAACAGTTGAAGCCATAGATCATACATAATTGCTCAGGCCTGTCTTAGGAGAAATTTACAAAAAAGGAATAAAACTAAGTATCTGTTCAGCACATCTATCAGTAAATCTGTACCAGCTCCTTTGCTCGACACTATTTTGAACAGACCCAGATACTTAGATGAAGAAACTTGTCAAGAAAGATACTTGACATTCTGAATTTTACCCTTAGCCCTTTCTTTGCATCTCCATCTTAGGCTTACCCTGGCTTCATCTTTAACAGTTTGCTCACTCATTCCACTTCTGTTGCTTCCTAATTTAATCTTCTGGCCATTGCAAATCTAAGGTTTGGAAAGCCATCACAGTGTTGGGTTCCTACCTGGCAATGGTTTTCAGTTTATAAGATCCAGATACTGCAGAGGATTTTGGTTCTCTTGCCCTACGCTGTAGCCAGCCATTTGAACCGAGTTATTTAAGTGCTCTAAGCAGCACAGCAGGATAAAGGTTTGTGTAAAAGCCTGTGCCTGCCAACCCCTCAGCGAGCCTGGGGTTTGGAATACCTTCAGACCTCAGGTCACTTGGCATCTTGGTTTGTGGTTCAGGCCGTTACAAGAGAAACTCCATCTTGCAGAATTTGTTTCCAGAATGCTGCAATGAGAAACCTGTGTACCAGGTTTATGAACCTCAATTCACTGGATTGTGACCCACCTAGCACACCACCTGATCCTCTTTTCCTTTGCAGCTTTAATTCTCTGAATGTGCCTGCCATGCAGGAGGCAGCACAGTTCCTGCTGGGAACCCACGACTTCAGCACCTTCCGCTCGCTTAACTCCAAAACACCTTTTCAGCCTCCAGTCAGAACCCTCCTCCAGGCAGACATCCAGCCCTCTCCTGGTTTCCTGTCCCACCACTATGAACACAGGTAAGAGCTCAGGTACTCGACCCAGGAGCTGCTCTCATCAGATCCTGCTTGCTTTGTCTAAAAATCTGCTTCGAGCTCTGACCTCTTTGTTTGCTATGCATTGTCTTCACAGCCCTGCAAGGGTGTCAGCAGGGTTCTTCTGCCTAGTGACAGCTTGGAAAGGACATTTCTTTCCCTCTCCTCCCTGATGTCCTCAGGGAGAAAGATGAGTGGGAATGAAGGCAAGGAAACTGGTCCAGTTGTTCATGCATTAAAAGGCAGGATGTTATAAACTGGTGTATGGAATCTGGCACAGAGCAATTCCTATGAGGTGCTTCCAGCATTTACACATTTTGGTTGCTAAAGACCAGCTCTGCTAGGGAATGGGATTTATTTTTTTCCCCTGTTGCTGTCCTAGTTTTGTCTAAAGACTGCAAATAAAAGCCAAAAAAACCACCAAAACCAAAACACAACCAAACCAAACACCTAGGTGACTGCTGTAGCTCTGCAGATCTGTGCAGCTCACACCAATAACTCCTACTATGTATCCAGGGGATGAAGAAAAATCCAATATTCCTCAGTCATTACATAAACAAAAGTTTGAGTTTCAGGTTCTTTCAGGACCAGGTCTTGCAATATTGAAATTATGTGGCTGAATGTACTTTCTCTCTAGCAGAAACTGAAGGTTTTTTCCTAGAAAGATGATGGGTATTTATCATATGAATGTGGCTTTTGCTTTCATGCTGGCTTCTGCCACAGATATGTGGCTGTTGTGTTTCAGCTTGAAAGCAAACTTTGCTGTTTTCTGTCTTTAAATACCATTTTCCTGCTTTCCCATTAGGAAAACACCCTTTTCTTTGCAGTTTTACCCAAAGACCCTCCATGAGATTTGAATACCTGCTGAGCTGTTTGGGACAAGACGTGCCATACTCCGGGCTCCCCAGCCTCCCTGCAGTCTGCAAACAGCCCCCTGTTCCTTTCCCTGGGTCTTAAAACTGTGTATTTTGCTAGCAGCACTGTAAGAGAAAAAAATTAAAGGACACAAGTAGCAGTGAAAGGTTTCATCCACAACATTATTTTCTCCTCTAAGATGAGTAGCATTGTAAGTGGTAATGTTTTATGTCTTCACTTTTTCTGTAAAAAAAGAAAATTGGCATTTTTTGCATAACTTGCTGCATAAACACATCCCACGTAAGTCCAAAAACAGCTTGCAAGAGAGAGATGAATATTCAGGGAGTGGCTTTGAGAAGACTGGTCTGAAGGTGTTAAAATGCTATTTGACTCTCTTAGAATACTTCCTTAGTAATGACCTCAACTGACTTTTCTGATCTAGAGAAAAAAGTTGTAATGTTTGGGTCTTTGTGACAAGCTAGGTGCCGTTTGGTTGGATTTTATTTGTTGGTTCAGGACTTTTTTAATTACTGACTCCTAGTTTTAATCTGTAAAACTCCTATGGGAGTAGCTGCAGCCATGGAGCTCAGTGTTTGCTTGCCCATCCTGCAAATCTGCCTGCCAGAGCATGAGTATTTCCTCACTGCAGTAGCAGAATGAACTGTTCCTGCAGTGAAAGGGCTGGGATAACAGTTAAAGCTTATAAATAGATTTTTTTTTCAATTTATTTTTTTTTAGCCTAATCTAAGGAGCTTTATTTTCTATTTCAGAGGGAAGAATCCATAGAATGATCATCCATGGTCTCTTAGTCAAATAATGCAGCTTTTCTTTCTCATCTTTTCCTTCCTTTCTGAACTTATACCAATCTTCTGAATTGACCTCTTGTTTGTTTAAAAGGCTGTTAAAAATTACTCCTTCCATCAAACTCAGTTGCTCAGCAACAGTGGCAGTGGAGTTACTGTCGCACCCATACCAAATGCTCTTGGATGCTCTGGATGTGTTGAGAGACCTAGCCCCATCACTTGTTCCTAGTGATTGCTCTGTCACCTGGTTTTTAGATGAATATTTATTATTCATTGCAAGGTGCTGGCTTCTGCTGCCAAGTGGTACAAGACAGATGGATTTTTTTTGCTGGTAAGCAAAATTATCTGAGAGCTTGACAGGAAAAACAAAATTTCCCTCTTATAAAAAAATATCTTGTTATCTTTCAGTGTCTACAAGATACCTTTCCTAAGTATCTTCACCCATCTTATGTAGCTTAATATATCTCATCAAGACAACTGAGACAGGAGAATCATGGCTAAAAGTGTGTGCAGTTTGATGAGAGGGGGATTTGTTTCTGTTTAAAACAAAATAGTCTCTTGTGCTGTGCTTCAGAGGTGAGCTGTGCTGGGCATTTGCACACGTGTGTAGCAGTGCACATGTCTCTGCACACCCTCTGCAGCAAGCTGGTGGAGAGCAGACTCTTCATGACAGAAACCTTATTTCCTGACATAAAGAGGAATCTGGGGGCAGGAGCTGCCTCTGCATATGCCAACATACACAGCAGGGAGGGCTAAAAGCAGAAATTTATCTGTAAATCCTGTGAAAAAACAGCTTGTGGCTGCTCCCTGCGACGATTATTTCAGTTTCTCTTCCTGATAGCCCTGAGAACCACACTGTCCATGCTTCATTTTTCTTTGGTGGCACACAGGAGCTGTCTACTCTCCCAGGGAAGGGGAAGCTTCTTCCTTGGTGCTCAGGTGTTTCAGCAAACCCAGGCTGTCCATCCCCCACACACAGGTTGCAGCTGCATCCTTGCTCTGATGCAGCTGGATTCATTAGGCACGCCTGTGTCCTGACATGCTGGTCCTGGCCTTTTCCCTCAGCATGTGGGTGTCACAGTAGGCACTGCTGGGTGTTGGAATTCATTCTGCAAAGCCTGGGCGGGCTGCATGACCCTCTGAAGCCAGCTCCAAGTTAAACGGTAGTTGCTTTGCTCTGGTGGGTTATTTCTTCCTTTTTCCAGGAGGCATCACTGCATTCCTCAAATCCAGCAGTACCTCAGCAGACTGCTAAGTAAGTTCCACCTTACCCTTTCATGTGAGTGGTCATATCTGTAGGTGTAAGGCAGCAGGAAGATCAATCCCCAGAAAACAAGGTCCAAACAGAACAAGCAGGAATTGTTTCAGCCCAGAAAATAGCTGTATCTAAGCAGCAAATGAGCAGGATGGTGTTTGAAAGCTCATGATGCTGTTTCAGGTTAACTTGGTGCTATGCAGCAGCTAATTTGTTTGATTCACATTTATCCTTCTCTTGTGGATAAGAAGAACTATTTGAAATGTGATTTTAAACACTTTTTTTTTTGTTCCTTTTCTTAGGAAACTGGAGTTTTGGGAGGTGAAGTTCAGGAGCAGATCATTTCTTTACCGGCAGGTACTGAGATGCTGCACTCAGTGCACAATTTGCCTCCAAGAGCCAAAGTGTCATTGTTGCTGTAATTAAGGATCAGTTCAGCAATGTCACATCCCCATGTAGAGCTATCCCTGTTGTAGAGCTGGTGTTAGAGCTGTGTGACACACACAGGGAGCTAGCAATCCGTTCAGTAATTTGTTTGGTCCACTATAGCCAGATTCTCCTAAGTTCATGTCTTGAATGAATGTCTAAAGTCACACAATTGTGGGAGGTTTCATTTTCTGCAATTTTTGTTCTTGCAGTCTGAGTGGTACAAACCAACAGACATATGTTCTTGCTCTGCTGGATGGCACTGGGCCCAGCAAATACTGCCTGAAATTTTACTTTTTTGGTCTGGAGCATGAAGTAATTCTCAGTGTTCCACAAAGCAGAGACAGGAAGACCTGATTCAGCTACCCAGGCATGGCTGCAGGATCTTTCCCTCTGCCATGCTGCCCCATCTGTACTGGGTTTTCTCTGAAATAACTCCAGTGGGGTTTTTTGCTGCTACTCTCAGTGGACATGGCTCTCTCCACAGCTTAATGGATCACCTCATTAGGAAAGAGTGATCCATTTCTGGCTGTTCCCAGCCTGCCTGTCCTGGCCATGGTCACCCTCTAGAGACAGAACAGGAAAGAGAGGACTTGTTTTTTGGAGGAAAGCAGGGGGTGTTTTGTGGGTATGGTTAACAGCTATTTTTTATTCTGTTCTGACTAGCCCAATTTGGTTTTTAGCCTGTGGCAAGCAATGGGCTGGAAGCTCTCTTGAGAGTGGGTATCTGGATATGAGCAAGGGGAGAACAACACTTTTGAGAAGGGCTTGATAGATCCAGCAAAAATGTGCTTCATCAGATGCTCTTGTGAGAGGGAGGAAATGCTGATAACCCATTTGGTGCATTAGAAAGGAAAAGCTGCTCAGTGCCAGTGCAGAGAGAACGATTACTGCAGCACAGCTCTGATGCCCCCTGTGAGCCTTGCAGTGAGTCTGCACACACTGAACTTACCCCCTTCTATCTGAGCATCTGCGGCTGCCCTCTGCCATAAAGAAGGAAACTAGACTAGATGGACCTCTGATCTCACCTCACAAAGCTGCTCTGAGTATTGACATATGCAAGTTTTTATTGGAGAAAAGAGTTAAACAGCCCCAGAAGCTGCATGTTCGTATTTTTGTAGCCACCAAGCAGGTGGCTATTTCTGATGGGTCCCATTAGTCTGCAGTTACTAACTGCAAGTTTGGAGACATCACAAACTAAAAACTTTGTGAGCTAAAAGGCTCACAAAAGTCTCAGCATACAATGACCTCTAGTGAGGGATGGATAAAACAGCATCTGTCAGGTGCTGCTTCTCTGTGCCATCTGCTTCAAGGCTCTTAGTGCTCCACAAGTTTAAGATCAGAACACACACGGAGAGACAGTGCTTGCCTTTGGATAAAGCCACCCCAAGCTGTCTGTTTTTCCAGGTCCGAAGAATGGTTGGGGCTCTCGTTGCAGTTGGCCAGGGAAAGTTAACACCTCAAGATATAAAGGAGTTACTGGAGATAAAAGATTCACAGGCTTTTCCATCATATGCCATGGCTCCTCCATCTGGACTCTTTCTAAAAGCAGTGGAATACAATGAAGCAGGTAGGTGGATGCAGGATTCTTTTTGTAGGAGTCAGACCTAATCCTGCAGGGAGCAATGACACCCACAGCCTTCCTCTGGGTGCCTGTGGCTCACAGACTTGTTCATCCACACCTACATCATAGCTGATGGCCCCAAGCATAGGGGAGTTTACAGCACATGCTGTGCAAAACTTTCTTTTCCCTGGTAATTTTCTGTCAAGAGCAGCTGGGTTGACAGTGACTTAGAGATCTCATGTGAATGACACTTGAAATTTTCAAATTCTTCTTCTGCCCCGGATTTTGTACAAAGACCAAATTTGCTGTATCTCAGCACCTATAGATCTGTTTCTGTTCACTCATTTCTCCCCTTGGTATTTATGAGAGGATTCTACAGAGAGCAGATCATCCTTTTGTTCTGATGGGAGCTCTCAATTTAACAGCACCTGATCAAAACTATTGAATTTTTTTTAGCTTAATAAAAAGAGAGAGAGGACAAGTTTGGAGAAATGGATGCCATGGAAGTTTGACATTAATGCCAGGGACAGCAGGTTCTTAAAACTGCAAGGATTAATCTCTCTGATGAATCCAGTCCCCATGAAATGTAGCTGTGCTTTTCCTATTCATGCTGGCTATGGAGCTGTCTGTGCCAGTGGGGAAGGAGCCTGGGTGGGAAATGAGGCCTGCAGATCTGAAGTGCTTTCAGGTGGTTTCAGTGCCATCTTTTCCCCTAAATGAATGTTTTCTTTTTTTTTCCTCTCAGATTTGGAAAGTACCATTTCCCCAGGAGAATAGCAGTTCTGTGAGTTGTGTCTGAAGGACTGTTGTGGATGTGATGGAGGTTTGCCCAGCACTCCTTACACAATACATGATCTTGTCTCAATAAAAATCATTGACTGTAGTCATCTTCCTATCATTTGTCCTTGCCCTTTGAGACTGCCAAGGGAACAGGAAGAGTAACTCCATGCTGCTTTTAGATAACTGCTTTTTTTAACCTTTTTTTTTTTTTTTCTGAAATTTTGATGCCTGTCTTTTTCTTTGTGTGTGGGGTGTTACCTGGTGGTATCTATGTGCCCCTCCTTGCTCGGTTGGTGAGAAGCAGCAGCTCTTCAGTCTCCTTTGCCTCCCCTGCCCCATGGATGACTTTGCAGGTTTCTGTCTTATCTTCCACAGCTGCAGGGCTGTACTTCGAACCTGGAAAAGAGAGATGTTTAGTGGCCCAGCCAGGCCTGGGTTTGTTGTAATTTTTTACTTCTGTGCATACAAACCCATTGCTCTTAGGTGAGAGACCTATGTAAGCAGATCCTACACTTGCCTGCTTAAAGTGAAACCGCTTGTTTTCTCTTTCTACTCTTAGTTACCATCTTGGGTGTTTTTTACTGTATTAGGTAGTGGGGGGGGGGGGGGGGGGAAGTGTGATTTCAGAGTTTCCTTTGGAAAGTACTCAACCACCTTGGTGTTTTTGTACTTTCAGTGGCTCCACTTTAGGGACACTGGGTACTATAGCTGGGTTTGATTTCTCTACTGCCTTTAATGGCTTCTGTTTGGCTTAATTACTCAGATTTCTTTTATATTTGATTGAGAGATGCTGCAGCTTATTGCTTATGATGCAAGTGACCTTTCTAAAGAATCCTACTTACTTAGTGCCTCTTTCCCAGATTTCAAACCCACAAACTAGTCCCTTTGTAACTGAGTGATGGTTTCTCTCTGCAGCATGCCTGCAGAGGAGGTTCAGGGTGCTGAAAATTCACCAAGTGTCAGCTTAGGGATAACAAGTGTGGGTGGGAAGGATGGAAAAAACCCTTTTGGTGGTTGATGGAACCTTTTGTTTTTTGATGGAAAAATACCTCAGATTGTCTGCAAGCATATTGTCAGGTCCTGCTTGTATTTTTTGCCTCTACTGCTTTTCTTTTTTCCTGGGACTCCTTTAGAATCCATGGCTGCAATTGTTCAAGGACAGGATGGTAACACACACCTCAGCAGTGACACAGGGATCGTGGCAGGACTTAGGAATGGGCAATTAATTGCAGAACTGCTGAAGTTCTCCAGTACTGCTTCAATTGCTAGCCCACCCTTAGCCAAAGCTATAACTTTCTCTGTTTTTTCTGGAGAGTGGAATTGCTACCTCTGTTATCTCAGTATTGTCACCCTGGGGTGATGTCAGTGCAAGTAAAAACTCTGCCTGTAGTGTAAACTTGAAATGTTTGTGTTTTAAGTGACTTATTCTCTCTTACAGCAACACCACTAATATCCCAGGCACTGACTTCTGAAGGAGACTTCAGCAGGCTGAACATTGCTGAGTTGAACTCTAACTCTTACCCACTTGAGATGAACTAAAATGAGAACCTCCTGAGGTAAGGGATGCCTTAAAGCTTCTATCCTGTGTTGGAAATCCCTATACTCCAGCAGGGATCATGGCATATGATCCCTGGGAAGGAGTCTCTGATGAGACAGTTGGCAATGCCAGTTTAGAATTCAGTTTGGAAGCAGACTTCCAGTGTTTCTTGTTTTCCTGTCATCTACAGCATTGTCTTTGTGGTGGGACTGACAGAGAATGTCTTAGCTCTGTACCTCCTGTCCTACAAAGTGAAGCACGCTTCTTCCTACGCGTACATGATTCATCTGGCTCTGGTAGATGCCTTGTTTGTGTGTGTGTTACCTTTTAAAATCCATTACCACCTCAATCAGAACAACTGGATCTTTGGGGACATGGCCTGCAGGATAACTGGCACTCTGTACTACATCAACATCCACTTCAGCATTGCCATCTTCCCCTGCATTTGTGTCGACTGCTACATCGCTGTGCTGCATCCCCTCACCTACATCCAGATCAGAGTCACCCATTACATGGGGGTGGTCACAATCCTTTGGGTGGTGGCTCTCAGTGTCATGATTCTACTGATCCTTGGAGATCCCTTCCACAACAGTGGAGTAAAGAACACAACACCATGTTTTGAGAACTCTGATACCAGTAGCTGGACTTCTCACATGGCACCTTACAACATCCTGGCTTTAGTTTTTGGGTTTCTGACCCCATTTTCCATCATTCTGATTCTCTATCCTCTTATTGCTAAGAAGATCTCCCAGATCAAACACAGCATTTGTAAGAGAAAGGCCTTGAGCACCATCTGCATCATCTTGCTCATTTCTACTTTGTGCTTCCTTCCCTATCACCTCACATTTTAATGAGACTACAGGTCATCCCGAACAAGTCATTTAACAGCTGCATTTACAAAATCATAAGGGTCACCTTAGCCCTGTCGAGTTTCAACCCTTGCCTTAACCCATTCTGGTACTACTTCACCTCCTCCAGAAAGCAGTGGTACTTCAACTTCAGGTCTAAAATGGTGTACACAATCTGTGACCAGAAAATGGGGGAGTTCTATATTTATCAGTTGCACCAGAAACATGAAAATAAGAAACACAGAGATAGAATCAACTGATCTACTTAAAATAAGAAAGAGTTTTCATCTTTCCAACTGTTTCTTTGAAAACAAACCTGTGAAATCTACCACATTTCTTATTCAGGAGCTGTTACATCAAGGCAACACTGGTGGGAAGTCCCACACAGCTGTGTGTTTCTATCAGCCTGCTGGGACACTCCCTGGGGAGCTATCTCCATGTTCATTGAAGTTCTGGCCTCCTTCAGCTTAATTTTGGGGTTGGTAAGAGAACTCGGGGGCTCTCTTCCAGAGGGCTGTACACCCAAGGAAAGGGTTACTTCAAAGAAACCAGCCTCCTCCTGGCCACTGCTGCTGAAAGCTAAGTGGATGGGGCAGTCAGCTTGGCTTTCCCTAGTTTGGAGGGCTCCTGTGTGTTCTCCCTAGGGGCACACCAGCCAGCTGGGTTCACAGAGGCTTTCTGCCTGCATTCCAGGGCCAAATAAGGGCTTCTCCTCCCTTCCTGTGCATCAATCCATTAGCTTCCCTGGGAGTGTTTCAGTCCAGGCTTTCTAGCATCTAAATTCTCCAGATTCAAGCTAGGTATCTGTTAATGCAAGTTTATACGATAATAAATCCAAGCATGTATCAGGAGCAGTAGTAAACAAGCTCTGACACCCCCCCCAGGAAGTGAGGGAGGTGACTGTGGGAGCTGGCACAGCTCCTCAAATTGTGCAGTCCTGTCCAGATGTCACAGTTTATATCACAAAGTGTATCTGACCCCTTCCACCCCTTCTCTTGTACCCACACAGCTTCTGAGAACTGCTGAGTTTTCCACCCTGTGAAATGTTGAGACTTGGGAGAGAATTTATCATTTGTGTGTTATCAAGAGTCACCAGAAAACCAGGGGCCTGGCTGATAAACCTGCTGCAAAGCTAACCCTGTGCTCAAAAGGACAGGATATTGGTAACACATCAACAGCCTCACTATTCTGTTCCTTCCCACACCACTCCCAAGCTTCATGAACTGTGTTTCACAAAAAGTGCCATGGACCTTAAGGAGAGAGAGAGCTTTGGTTACTGTGGCTGTCAGACTGTGTCTCTGTATGATGTGAGCTCTCTGCACAACACTGGACAGCTTCTGCCTGTATTCAGCCAGTTGTCCAATGGCAGCTGATGCCACAGTCTACTCTCTGGTTAAGCACAGGAGGGAAGAGGCTTGGAAAATGTGAAGCTTGAGGGTCTGGGTTTGTGGAACAAGAAATATATATTTGGATAGCAAGCAAGGGCCTTGAGCTTGTGAGGCTGTATTTATCAGTTAAAGTAAATCAATAAACCACTTCTGCAAGTAGAGATGCACACAGAAGAAAATCAAGAGCAGATCTCCAATTATCATTAATGGAGCTAAAGCTTCAGCTATATGGCTTATGTTAGGATGGGCCTGACCTGCCTTGCTGCTGTGTGTAGTCAATCATATTAACAGCCAATCACCAGTGCTGGGTCAGCCACCCACCTCCCCATTGCTGTCTTGTGCTCAGCTTGGAGGAATTCTTCAAATCTGAGTGAGAAAATCTGCTCCAACTTCTCTAAAATAATTGAAAATAATGATTCCTGTGTTCCTCTGCTTGACTGGGCTTGGCAAGGCAAATGCAGATCCTTGCACATGTAAAATGGAGATGGAAAGAGCATCTGGAAAAGGCATTAGGACAAATTACATTACACTTGCATTTTAATTGTGAAGCTTTGAAAGCTTCTTGTTTCCCTCAGCACTGCTGAGGTTTGTGGGGAACTGAGCTGTGGGAGGGGAGAACACTAAGTATCTCTTACCTTAGTGAGTAAGCAACTCAAAGCTTCTTCCTCAGGACCCTCTAAAAGCAGGTGTAATGGAGAGGTTTCCCATGGGGGCAGAGCCCAGCACTGCCACTGCAGAGATTGGACAAACACTATCATTCCTTTATTAATACAAAACATTAATGATGTAAACAAAATAAACGCTTAGATTCTCTGAACAGCCCCAGTGTTGCTGCTGCCTTGCTCAGGAGGTACTTGGTGGCAGTCCTTTTTTCAGAAGGGATGTGAGATAACTGCCCAGTTCTTCATCCTGGAGAGCAGAAAGGAATAGGATGAAAGAAATCTCCCGCCTTTCTCATTTGGGGCAATAAATGTGACTTTGATACCTAGAAATAGACTGAAATCATTCTTGGACCCATCCAAATCTCATGTTAGCAGTGTTCAAACATGGAAACTAATCCAGTTGCACAAATGCATTTGTGGGTGTTCTTTAAAAATACCAGTGTAAAACTCCTGGTCAAAGTAGATGCCTGGCCCTGAGGTGTCTCTTTCAAGGAAAAAGACCGTTTTTCTTTCAAGCAAAGAATAAAGAACCATTGATTTAAAAAAATTTTTTTCTTAGCTCTCAAGAAGGCATTTCCTTGCTGTAAAGCAAGCACTTAAAAAATACAGCCCTAAAAGTATACTTTTGAAAGGAAGAAACATAATTATCTGTAATGTTATCACAATTTTCTACTTGTTGTTACATCTAAACCATCAAAGAAATCCAATACAAAATCCCTCCACATTGTACAGTAGTAATGATACAGCTGAGAGTTTAGAAGTTGAATATTAGAGTGTCGTCGAGACGCAGACATAATTGTAATTAACTGCAATGTTATTAAGTGTAATTGCTCCAGATCAGCTGACTGGAGATGAGTGGTCCCAGAGCAAACTGACTCAGCACAGCTCCAGTGAAATGATTTGTGCTAAACCAAAAATGGTGAGGAAAATGGCAGTGAGTCACCTCCAGCTGCAAGAGTGATGAAGACTCCCCCTTACAACAGCAACCCACACTGCAGGGTAGTTTTGTATTATAAGGAGGGAAAAGAACTATGCCTGCAAGAATTCTTACCTGGTAAGTCCAGGACACGAGCAGAACTTTGGTTCCTTGATCCTCTGAGTGTGCTGTGGCTTGGATCAGAATGGACTCGACTGTTATAGAACCATCAGGGAGGTGCTGCACTGAATAATCTTTCAGGATCCTGGTAAAAGAGAAGACAGATGATGCAAGTGAAGGGTGGGTCACCTCTTGTGTCTTTGAATCCCCAACACTTCCATGTTGTTAATTTTAGCTGTGTCTGTGCCACTGCCCAAGGAAGCAAGAACGGGGCTGGTCCACGGCTTGGTTTTTTTGGTGCTTATCTTAATGCTGTAGGATTCCCTACAGAATTCATTTCTGGCTTTCATGATAGCTGTAGTTCCAATCTGAACCCTATTCCCAGAGCAAAGGACCAGTCAGAGTATGACCAGCTGCCTGCAGGAAGAAAACAACACCCTGTATTAAGAATTCTAAGCTGAAGTCCATCCACAGAGGGGAAAAAAAAAACAGGAAACAGAGCTAAGAACTCCTCACCCTTTGAGGTGGTTGTACACACGCAGAGCTGTCTCGTGCTCCTTCCGTGGGTCCTGGATGTGAACCCTGCAGGTGAAGCGCAGCTGATGCTCTGCCAGGCCCAGCTCCTTCAGTGCCTGCTCAGGAGAAACCAGGCGGAAGCTCTGCAGAGGACAAGGACAAACACATCAGGAGCTGTTTCTCTGTGCTGTTCCCAGGCTCCTTCCAAGAAATTAGAACTGCTTGTTTTTATTTCAGTGCCTTGCTCAGCCAGAACTGGGGTGTCGATAGCAACACTCATAAAGAGGACACAAGACAAACCTAAGAACTTTGTACTTACGTTATCCTTCATGATTAATGTGCCATGCATTAGCTTTGGTTTCCTCACATCTGGTAAGGGACCTAAAGCAAGGGCAAAGGAAGAGAAAGACAACATGGTTCATGGTCATGTCTTTACTTTTCACACATAGTATGACTAAGTCCTTGCTGAGGACAAGAACAGAACAACGATGTAGAAGTACCTGATGCTTAAACCACTATTAGCACTCTAGGCACAGACGAAATCATGCTCAGTGACAGAGAACAACTGCTTCCCTACTCACATGCTTCTTGATTTTGAAAGTTCTTAGATTGGGTTTATTAAAAGTAATTCCAGTTTTTCCAGACCTAGCTAGTAAAACATACACAGACTACTTTCAGAGTGAAGGGGCAAAGAGCAGCAAAGAGGGTAGTGTGTATAGATTTGTTTTGAATGTTATTGACTATACTTTGCAGTGCAGCACCTTCTTCTTTTTTCACCCACTCAATGCTGATAAAACCCATTCTTTCCCCACTGCTACAAATGGACCTGCACCACAGTGGCCACCTAATAAAAGTGTGGAACGGGGCAGGGCCCAAAAGATGAAATTCTTGGTTGAAAATACATCACCTATTGCTGTCTCTCTCTTCAAGAGTCCCAGGGAGATGTCCACGGGAATGCTAGGGTTGGTGAAGATGGTTGTGGTCTCCCCGTTGGCAGGCATGTAACAGTTGACATCTGCAAAGCAAACACCTCCAGTCAGGAGATGGCAGCAGCAGCCCCAGCCCCAGATGGTCCTTTGCCCCCAGAGCAGTGTGCCAGCATCCCGGGAGCAGATGGTGCAGGAAGTTTTTGGGCAGAACCCATTGCAGCTGCTCAGGGCAGGAACTGAAGTTTAATAACAACCATCTGAAAGCAGGGAATTGAAAGAGGCTTAAAAATAGAATTGCTGCTCAGAGTTCCGGCTCACAACCTTGCCAGAACCATCAGAACCCCAACAGGGAAGTACCTCCCCAGTGCAGTTTGCCTTAATTCCTCATAAGGGGTAAAAACAGACTGCAACAAAGGTGCCTGTTCCTTGTATCAATACCAAACTACTGTAGATTTTGCAGACAGTAAGCATCCAGCCAATGTGAATCCTTTGCTTTCTCCACTCCTTATTTCCGAGTCAACTTGGAATTAATTTTTGTTCTTATTTTCAAAGAATTAATTTTTTTTTGTATTCTGGAGCTCACTGCCCTTAACTGAAGTTGCTAACTCACAGCTTAAGCTGTACCCTGTCTGCCTTGGCTTCTTTAAGGAGCCCAATGAAACAGAAATTCTCTAAGTGCTGAGCTATAACAAAATAAACTTACCAAGTCCAAATGGGCATTAAAATTAAGAGGGCTGAATGTGTTATCTATGATACAACAAGGGTACTGGTTTGTTAAGGATGACTGGGCCTGCAGATCACAACTGTGCTGGGGTCCAGGGGATGAGGTATTTAACCTTTCATGCCTTCCTCCTACCACCATTCCCTCTTAGGTACCAACACCATACATACGAAATTCCTGCTCTATTTTCTGCTTCAAAAACTCCATTTTCTTGGCTTCCCCATGGACCAGGAGCACATTTCGTGGCTCAGCCTGGCGGATCAGCTGCATTATCCCCTTGGCATCTGCATGGGCACTGAAGGACATGTACTCCACCTGCATCTTGACTTCCAGCTATGGGGGAGCAGAAAACACAAACGTGAATCACGAACTGCTGTGGCTCACTGCCACACCACATGACAGACCCAAACTCCTCTGTGTGTGCTTTAAAGAAGGAAGCAGAATGCCTGAACTGCAAGATGAGGTTGGAAGGAGAGCTGCTGATCAGAGAGTGAATATGATACTGCACAAAAAAGCTTCCAGTTGCAGAATCAAGCTGCCCAATTTCAGGGCACAATGCTGCCCAATTCCAGAGCACAATTGCACATTTGCCAAAACAAATCAATATTTAAGGACAGCTGGTGTCAGTTTTAATATCCTTATGTTATGTATCCATTTTACTTAGTGACTAATGGGGCCTGGTTATTAAACATTATGAACACACCCCTGACAACATCTTGAGGCAGAGACAGACATGCTGTTGACAACACAAAGGGGGAAAAAAAACCCAAAAACCTAGTCCAGCCCCAAAGAAAATATCAGTTGGGTCATTTGCCACCTTGCAAGCAGCCTATTCCCACTACAAACACATGGTATCTAACTGCCCCCCAGAGGATTCTCCTTCTTGAACAGAAAACTTACAATTTGTCTTCCTTCCATTTCCAGCTTGCGCTGTCCACTCAGGATCTTGTGGCCCACAGTTCCCTGCACGCAGTAGCCAGGCATGATGACCTGAGAAGGAAACCAGAAAGATCCCAAACTCTGCACATGGGCTGTGTGTAGCATAGCTGGTGGTAATAAAAATAGCCCCAGAGGCATAATCCTCATCTAAATATGTTTGTCCCATCTTACATATGACTGTCCTTGAGCTGCTTGCTTTTTTCTGCCGCCCCTGAATGCCCAGAATTAAGAGAGCAAAGTGCTGAAATCTTCCACACCACTCAAGAAGAACTAATGCAAGTTCCAAGTCTCTTCCGAGCTGCTTCAAATTAATGCAAGGATTTTTGAAAATAAAATCTCCCACAATCTCCTGAGATGTTTACCAGTAAGGACTTGTGTCAGTTAACCCTAAGTGCTCAGAAGGAAGTGCAGGAAGAAAAGTCTTCCTGCAACTGTTTTTCTTATGACTGTATCTTACCCTGAGCACATTAACACAAAATATCAAAAAATCAATTTCTTACCATATTCTTTTCATTCCCTGCCCATTTCCTGAAGATCTGAAGGGACTGTCCTGCATGAAGCATACCAGGGGTTGCAAACACAACCTGGAATTCAAAGAAGCACCAAAAGTCACCAGAGAAACAGGTTTGGGCTTTTTAATTTTACTTATAATATATAAACATCCTGAAGCTTTGGAGGGTATCCACTAATCGACATCACAGCACATATACTGCAAACCTCTACTAGGGATTTTTGCTATTTTAATTTTCAAGTTGAACACCTGTTTTAGGAGATTTTTGTGAGCATCCATAGCATCTGATAAAAACTCTGAATGGTTTTATAAAGGTACCATCATGCTTGACAGATTCTTCTTTTAGCTATTGCCCAATAAACCATCCAGAAATAAAACCATCAAGAGATTGTGTTGTAAAGAATCCTATTCCAGAGCTAAGCCAAAAGAACATCCTGTATAAATTACTGCTTGAATCACAGCCAGAGAGGTGAATAAATGAGTAATTTATTTTGTTTTCTCTGGGCATTTCACCTTTACTGAAGTAAAGACAAAGATATTTGATAGTTACATAGATAAAAGCATAGATGGGATGCTGAGAGTGATGGGGCAGAGGATGGTCAGATTTCACAGAGGGGTTTAAATCCCTGAGCCCACACTTACCATAGGCCCTGGGTTGTCTGCAAAGGCCCGATCGAAGGCTTTGATGTGTTTGAATTCAAACATGTTCCTCTGCACAAATGTTTTCCGTATTTTCTGGTTAGTCCAGGTGATGAAGAGCTTGTAATAATGATTGGCCTTCTCTGTCAGGCCCGTGGAAAAATAAATTGGAGCCTTCAAGTTCATTCTTTCCCTGTAGAAAGAAGTGTTCCAGAGACCTTCAAGGGGACAAGTTAGGATCCTGGCTGTCCTAAAATTCGCTAAAATTCTATAAACTTTTGCAGTCTCCAATGATTTTTTGTGTGCATACTCTCCTCTCTGAGTATCAGGACAATCCTACATCACTGTGCTTTAATTAACTACTGAGCAGCCTTTAGTCCAGTTCTCCTTCTCACTCTCTACAGACAACTTTCCTTTCATTGCAAATATTAATGACTTGGCTATGGCAATTAATTCAAAGTAGTGCTATTTGATATCAAAACCATTTCCACAAAATGCTTATATATAAATTTAATACTTGTTCATCTCTCCTCCCACAGGAGCAGTTTTATAACATGGCAAAGATGCAATTTATTTTTTTAAGGATGGTTGAAGCTGAGGGTGTGGGAGGGAGGAGTGGAGAACAACTTTGGATAAGAAAATGGTTGTTCACTGCTAAGAGTCAGGAACACTGGGAAATACAGGGACAGAAGTCACTCCAAACCTGCCAGCATGGGCTGCCAGGCAGAGGAATACTAATGGGAATACTTGTACTAAACAATCACAGAACCCTGCCAGGACCAGAACGTGAGGAGGACAGAGGGTGGGTGCTACCTGCACAAAAGAGACTGCGCTCACCAGAAGGTTTCCAATAAAATGCAAAGTTCCTGGGCACGTCCAAGGGCAAACACTGGGATAAGAACCTGCAAGTGAGGTAGGAGTTACACTCTGTGAAACCCAAACAGCAGGTAAATAGCACTGCAGCCTTCTCATTACTGAACAAGTCCCTGAGTTCCCTCATTCCTTCTAATATTCCTTTGCTGACCTTCCCACAGGAACATGTTCCTGCAGTTCTGAGGTCACAGCTGATGAACTACTACATCCTTTAACCAAAAACAAGCTGTACATGTACAATCAGAAGCCAGACTGACTTTCCATTTAGTCAACTTAAATGAACTAAGCCCTACGAACCTAAAACCAGATCCTCAGCTACAGTGAAAGTGACATAATTTTTCTTTGTTCCAAATTTCCACTTCTAGTTCTAATTTCTGAGGGTTTAAAATGTCTCTTTTCATAATGACTTTTTCTAGGTGTGCTCTAAATGTGGTAAAAATGAGAATCTCAACACTAGCAATACGGCACAGACCAGGATAACAGACAGACCTAGCTACACTGGAAATCATTTCTGACCAAGTTGAAAAGCAGTAATTGATCTCAGTTCCTTTACTGGCAGGTCTGAGAGGATGCTTCAGTATACCAGAAGCAAATCAGTTAATTCTGCCTTTATCCTCCATACTTGCAGACTCTAAGCACAGCATGTCCTTTACCATATCATTACCTATGTCACAGATTGGGTTTATTCTTGGAGTGTTTTATGTTCTCTCTTTTAAAGAGCAGACAGAGGAACATAAAAACGCCTTCAGTTTCAGGCAGTGGTCACACATGGCTGCTTGAGTTGATTAATAGTTATGAGCACGACAGAACCACTTCAGAGGAAAAAACACACCACTTAGATCACCACAGCACCCCACCTTCCCTCCTCTTTCTACAGTCTCATGAACTTTCTTCAAGAAATCTCTTTCCCTGCAGCGTTTGGAATCTCTGATAGTAGTGGCGTAGGTGGATTCAGTTATTAACAAATCTGGGCGACACTTATCAATCCAGGCAGCACTGAAACAAAAGGAATTTAAAGAAAAAAACTAAACAGCAATTAAATTAAGAGACGGCATCCAGCAAATCTGATCTACAGCCTCAAAATTGGATGTTCCCTGGCTTGCCTGCAGTCACCTATGAGCTCTCTGGCAGCAGCAGGAGCCCTCCCTTTGCAGCCTCTGCTCCCCCTAAATTAATCCAGCTCAGAACAGAGTAAAGTTGAAAAGCAACTCTTTTCCAGTCTATTACTTGTTTTAAATACATGAAAATATTATTCTACATAACATTAATTTTATAGATCTCTCCTATATGCCAGTAAAAAGAAAATGAACATTTGTGATTAGCACAAGTTTGTGATTAGCACTCTCTTTAGAAAGCACACACCTTTAGAAGATACCATGACAATAAAACATTTCAAGCATCTCCGTCTAATTATTAGTCAGCCTTAAAAATAGAATAATATGAATGTATAGGAGATTACATTACAGTCTATCTGGAAGAATCAATGTAAATCTCTTCATTCTCATAATTGAAAACTATTTATCTTTCCAGCAAAGACATAACTACATATTCCAGTATCCTAACAAAGAATCAATATTGATAAGGCCCTAGTGGCAACAGAAGCTGTGCTAAAATCACACTGCAGGAAACAATTATAATCCACAGAAACTCAGCTTCCCACTTACCCTAAATGTCTGTCTGGTGTCATGTTATAATCCCCCTAATAGAAGAAAAGGAATCCATTAATATTCTCAAGGTAACAGGACAGGCAATTAAAAGGCAATGTCAGTTTCTGGGTGTACTTACAGTGTAAACAACTGACTCACAGCCAACCTTAATCTGGAACATGGCTGCTCCCAGCACGTGGCCTGCGTAGTAAGCCTTGATCTCCAGCTCCTCATCTACCTGCACCAACAGGCACACACTGGATTAGTGCACACCTGAAGAATTACAACTGCTCTTCAACCACAACTGCTCTTCCACCACCCGGTCGCTCTAACCCAAGAGGATGCAGAAACCATCCTTTACCTGAACTGTCTGGTGAAGGTGCACAGCCACCACTTTTTTCATGCAGTCTTTAATCATCTGGGAAGTGAAGAAGTTAGTTTCCCCTTTCTTGTCAACAGTTATCTTCCTGTAATCCTCCAGGAGGATGGGGCAGATGGCCTTGGTAGGATGAGTCATATAAATGGGCCCGTCGTAACCCACCATTTCACTGAAAAATGGTAAAGCTCCACAATGGTCCAAATGGAAGTGGCTGCAGAAAGACAAAGGAGATAAAGGAGATGCTGCACAGGAATTCAGCTCACCTGAGCTTGCTGTGGATTTTTAAAGCACTGCATGACACAGAGGAACATGAATGATGAAGCTCCAGCACCTCTGTGTTGCTAAGGACAGTCTACAAAGCCTTCCTTTTCCCCATGTGAGCTCTAAAGGGAGGAAGATCCTCACCTGATGATCACACAGTCCAGAAAGTCAGTCAGCCTCCCATTCTGAGTGATGTAAGAGAAGTCAGGAAAACGCCTCTGCCAAGACACAAAAATCTATCTATTAGCAAAATAAAGCTGGAGAACAATGAAGTAGGAGCCCTGCTGGGAAAGGGCAGGCAGATACACCTTGCGAGCATCTCAAGGCAACACTCAGGTTCCTCCACCTTACTCACATCATCATTGTAGCCCATGTGCATCCCACAGTCAAGCATGACATTCTTTCCAGCGATAGACACCAGGATGCAGCTGCGCCCCACGTCCTGGCCTGCTCCTGAATCCCAGCAAAAGACAGACAAGTAAGACACCTCTGGGAAAACTTACAATCCCTTCAAAAGCATTTAAGGGTCCATGCAAACTTCCTAGCCTGTTTATGATACAGGAATAGAGCTTTCATCCTTTTTTGATTTATCACTGGTTACAGTAGCAGATTACACTGTTGGCAGTGGAGTTAAGTGATGCCTTTCTTCTGGTGAGGAAAAAAACACCAGGACCTGGAAACGTATGTAGATAATAAATGGGCTGCTCCTCTGTGGAGTAGTGAGATAAGGAAAAATGTTGGAGGTCAGGCTAGTTCCAGTGACTTGACCCAGATCCTGATACCCTTTATCGATCTTTTCTTCTGCCATGCCATTTCACTTTTTTTTTTTTTTTTTTTCTTTTTTTTCTCTCCACTATGAGGGCAATCAGACATTGGAATGGTGTCCCAGGGGAAGTGGTGGATTCCCACACTTTGGAAAAATTTTAGTCTCAGCTCGAAAGGGTGCTGGGACATCTCACATAAACAATAATGTTAAAAGGGCTGGGCCAGATGATCCATGAGGTCCCTTCCAACCTGACATTCTATGATTCTATTACTCTACCTATATTGTGCAATACCACAAAACCTTTACCAGTACACATTAACGAGTCCCATGATCAAAACAGAGCTGTCAGGCTATTCAAGTCTTACTTGCTTAAAAGACAGGAGGACAATGACTCCCTGACAAGCACCAAGTCAGGATGCTGCCCAAGTGCAACACACTGCAGCACACCAGCAGCCTCTGTGCCATCTATGATTCCCACAGCCTAACACCCATGACTTGGAACACTACATTCCAAAGTTTTTTTCAGGGTTAATCCCGGATTGTTTTCCACTGGACTTACCTAAGGGAGTGACTTTTATTTCAGGCATCCTTACAAATTCTACTGCTTGTCAAGTTATTTCAGGAACAGTCTAACAAAGGTTTTGTCGTTTTTACAGCTGCCATCTCAAGGCAGAAGACTTAAGCAGAGGCCCAACTTCTTCCTGGAGAGAAGAAAACACAGGTCAGATCAACACGTGGATTACCAAACTCTCGGGAAATTCAGGCCTGAGGGGCTCCCACCGCCACCGCGGCCCCGACGGCGAGAACCCTACCGAGGCGCTGCCAGGGCCGGCCCCCAGCAATGAAGCACAGACACAAACACCAAAAAACCCCACAAACACCAAAAAACCCACGAACCCCGCCGCGACCCCGCCGCGGCCCTGCCCATCGGCCCTCACCGGCTCCGGTCCCAGGCCTGGGCCCCTCCGCGCCTGCGCAACCCCGCAGGTCCCGCCCCCCCGCCCCGGTATGGCGGAGCCCTTCAGTCTGCGGGAGGTGCTCGGTGCGTTCCAGACGTGCGTGACGGAGCAGCGGGAGGTGCTGCTGGGTCCCTACCTCTGCGGATGGCGGGGACTGATCCGGTGAGTGCCCTCGGCGGGTCCCGGTGAGGTCCCGGTGATTTCCCGGTAACGCCCGTTTGTCTTCCCCCGGTGCGCAGGTTCCTCCACAGCCTGGGTGCCATCTTCTCGTTCATCTCCAAGGACGCGGTGACCAAAGTGCAGATCATGGAGGGCTATTGCCGGGGCGAGCAGCGGGAGCGGTACGTCTCGCTGCAAGCCATGGTGGAGTACGAACTGGCCCAGGGGCTGGTGGATCTCCAGAAACGATCGGAACACCCCGAGTCTGGTTGCCGAACCGTCCTGCGGCTCCACAGGGCCCTGCGGTGGTTACAGCTCTTCCTAGAGGGGTTGAGGACGGGTGAGGAGGATTCCCGGACCTCTGTCATCTGCACCGACTCCTACAACGCTTCCCTGGCTGCCTACCACCCCTGGGTCGTTCGCAAAGCCGCCACGGTGGCTTTCTGCACCCTGCCCCCCCGAAACGCCTTCCTGGAGATCATGAACGTGGGCTCGGCCCAGGAGGCTGTGGCCATGCTGGGGGAAGCCCTGCCCTACATTTCGGATGTCTACAGCATCACCCAGGAGCTCTTTGCCCGGCATCAGTTGCTTGACCTCCCCTGAGGGACACCACTGAGCACTTCTGACCCAAACCATGAAGATGAAGTGGGGTGGGGGAGAAAACTGAGTGCCCTCACCCCCCTTTTGGTGCTCTGTGCATGGTCAGGCTGCCTCTCTCCTTTTCCACTGAAGAGCTAGCAGGCTGGCAAAGCCATTCAGGATGTCTCACCGGAGGGGAAAAATATACCTTTTTTTTTTAAATATATATGTATCTTTATCTGTGTGTGTGCGTGTGTGTAGAGCCTCAGCTCTGCACAAAAACCCACTTACAAGATCTTGGTTTTCTTCCTGGATTCACTTTCAACTCCCCAGCTAGGCTGGGGGTGAGAGGTTTTGGTTTCTTTTTAAAGCCAAACTCTGCAACTTTGGTTTCTGTGTGTTTACAACAGTAGTTATGACCATGCCACGTGCTGTCAACACATTCACTCCACATGGGAGCTCATTTTGCCACTTCTATTTACAAGCTGTTCCCTTTTGCCTTCTCTTATGCCTCAGCCGTGATAATAATCATGGCTGTGTGTCTCAAAGGAAGCTCTTTCTGTTGAGGTCACAGGTTCATGTGATGACTGCTGCTAACTCTGTGTTCACTACATTTACAGAAGCAAATGGTGGTGTGTGTCACTGCTGTGAGAGTTTTTCCTTTGAGCACAGACTTAAACAGGACCTTCCTCCTGTGCAGCTTCCTCTGCCTGTTAATCTCTGCTTCATGTGTCCTGAGATGTGGAACACTTTTTAGGATGTACTGCACAATACTACATATCCAGCTTCAGACTGCACCTTTTTCCAGGCTTCTAAATTGTATTCCTATTATGTTGGGGGTTTTTTGTTTGTTTTTAAATTAATGTATGTAATGCCTGCAAAAATGACCTCTCTGCCTGGGAAGAAATCTGAACTTACTGTAAGTCACTGCTCTGTGAGGCTTATGGCTTCTACTGCAAATCGCTATATGTAATAGCTGCGTGTAGATGTATATGTATGTCTGCACATACTCAGGCACCAAAATATGGAAAATGGAGTTTACTTAGCTTTTTGCAAGTTGAAAAAGCCCTATATTGTTAGTTCAGGGTGACCTGGCTACTTGAGGGAGGAGGGAGAGTCCCACACGCAGTAACATGCTTTGATTGTGTCACAGAATTTGGCATTTTGGCCTAACATAACACTGAATGATTCAGGAAATCACTATTACCTCATGGAGATTAAGCTAACTGGACATTAAATTCTGTGAACAACGTGGTTCTGATGAGTATCCTTTATGGGAATGCTTGCTTTACGAAGCTGGAACGTGAATTACAGTGTGATCTGTTCATACCTTGTCTTTCACTAGCACAAGCTGCTTCCTGTACCTACCATCTAGTGATCAGATGTTAAACCAGCTGCCAGGGCTAAGTTAAGCACTGTGCAGAACAGTTTTGTCACAAACTACAGAATACCTCTTACTGGGCTTCCCTTGCTGCCTGATGCAGCATGCACCCTATTTTTTTATAGGGTATTAAATTCCTTAAACTATGCCAAGTAACACTGTGTGTCAAGTGACAAAATGTTTTAGACCTCTTGGAAGTTTAATGCAGAAATGGTAGCATGACCGCATGGGAAAACTTACATTTTTCTCCCTTGTATGTGAAAGTACTGGTGTACTTGACAGCTGCAACACACAGATTCACTAGAGGGAGTCTGAGTATTTTGCACACAAGTCCATCACATAAGTTACCTCCTCAGCCACAGTAATTGGCACAGAAATCAGTACCTGATTCCACATGAAATTATGGATGGGAGGAAATATTTACTTCTGTGTGACTTCTACACCATTCAACAGCCTTAGTTTCCCCACACACACACACCCATGCAGTTGAATTTATAGCTGTAACTACAGACCTAATTTTTAAAAGTTCCAAATAACACTTAGATACTTTGTTAAGGGGAAGTCAGTATAAATACATCTCTATAATGCAGCTATAGAAACCTATAACTTGGCTCACTTAAATACTCACATACTCAGTTATCTACAACATACCTGCTTCCCTTCATACATGGAAAATGCATGGAAAAATATATGGAAAGATATTCTAGCTTTGTAGCAGAAGTGGTAGATCACTTTGGCAATGTAAGCAGTTTTTACAATCTTGTATTAATCTATAGTAAGCCAATAAAAGGCAGTAAATTGAACTTTCCAATTCAGGGCTATCTTTTTCTCCAAAATTCAAACGTGACAGCAAAAATGCAAACCATGATGCAACATAAATTACTATGCTGTGGAACTTGTACCTAAACCCAAGTTTTGTAACTGACGTTAACATCATAGTTCAGTGTGTGAAAAATTCAGATCTGCCAATAAAAGCTTCCTAAAACCAGCAGTACAGCTGCATAACAGTTCACCAAGCTTGCACTCTAGGAATGGCTGCTCTGGGCAAGTTCTTAGGATGCTCTGAGGAAGATCTGGTTTTCTCCATGATGAAGTCTCCTCATCAAATTCAATCTCCTTTAATTTAAAAATAGAATTACTCTCTTACCAATAGCCTTTAGTTCAGGCAACTCAATGTTACCATTCTGAAGTTAATTTAAATATAAACTTTGTGACATTCCCTCAAGTGCAGGTCACTGCTAAGCAGGGAGGGCCCAAGTGAATTCTTGGATCAGAGACAGTCAAGGAGAACCTCAGATAACAGCAAGAAGCAACCTTGGTGAGCAAGGAAATGTTTTTCTGCTCATGTTCTCCACAAGCACAATGCAGCTTGTTGGATTCCACTCCCACCAAAGCACATTCTTGGTGATGCTTTTTTTTTAGATGAGCAACCTGCACCAAGTAACATGTGCTCCCAGCATCCGAGAAGTCACAAATCCAGTTGTTCTGTGAGAACTCCATTTTCTACAAATACATTGCATTAAAAGTGCTTCCAGTTCAGATGGGGCAGGGGAGGAGTTCATGCACAAGACACTTGGCCAAATTAGGGGGAGTTACCACCTACCCGGCAGCCAGTCCAGCTTCCAGAGCTGTGACAATGAATCCAGAAGTCACTTTGCTCAAGTAAAGGAAACCAGGATTAGGCCAATGGTTTGCAACCAGGTGTTCTCACAGGGTTTTGCTGCACATTTGACTACTGCCCATCAAGCAAGGAGTTCCACATTTAACGTGTTTTGCTAAACAAATTCTTCCCGGTTATCTTCATCTCTCTGACTTCTATTTAAAGAGGCTCCCAGGGAACTGATGAGACTGGATCCCATGCCCATGGTTCCCTCTCCCACATTCACTTGGAGATTTCTTTGAAGAATTTTCCCCAAAATACACAAATAATGGTGCCTACCCTGCTGCTGGGCTTGAGCTTTGGTTACGCAGCAGCCCAGGAAACTGTGTGCCTATCAGCTCAGTTCAGGAGCCCTGGTGATTATATCTTGGGAGGTTTGTTCCCTTTTGGAATGGACACTGTCAATCTGACAGCAAGAACAGAGCCCACCTCAGTCAAGTGTGAAAGGTAAGAGGAATTTTGCTTTGTTATGTTTGCTTACTTGGGCTGGGAAGAGAAAGGAAATGTCTCTCAAAGTAAGTTGATAGTCTTGCAGGCAAACATTAAAGATAAGATAGAAGCAAAAATGAGCCCTGAGGTGCTGGTGTCCTGTGCCATCCATCTCTGATCCTGACAAGTGATCACAGATTCTAGCAGCACTGAGACACCACATAATTCCCTGTCTCCTCTTCCTGCAGGTTATTTGTAGATGGACTGATCTGGGCTCTTGGCATGAAGTTTGCCATCAATGAGATCAACAATTCCAGTTCCCTTCTGCCAGGGGTCAAGCTGGGCTATGACATGCATGACACCTGCTTTGAGCAAGTGGTGACCTTGCAGTCCAGCTTGCTGTTCCTCACCCAAAAAGGCACAACAGGCATTGAGGTGTCGTGCAACTACACCAACTACCAGCCCCGGGTGACAGCTGTGATTGGACCATATAAATCAGATCTTTGCCTGTTAACAGCCAAACTCTTCAGCTTCTTCTTGCTGCCACAGGTAAAGAAACTCCCTGGAGAAGCAAGAATCCTCATTTTAGCTGGGGAAAGGGTTTGGATCAACATCAGAGTCTATGCTCTAGGTCTTTGAACCAGGTCTGTTAAAGCACAGATTTAGATAATTATCACTGTCATTGATACTAAGGGCTAGTGCTGAGGGTGGACACGAGTGGCAGTGGAAGCAGATAGCCATGTGGGACAGTGCTACCAGAGGCAAGGGACAGGGGCCAGTTCATGGTTCTCCTGCTAAATGACTATGATGAACATACCCTTATAGAGGAGTCCTTCACTTCCCACTATCCCAGCACAGCATTTTTGAAAATCTGTTGCACTGAGACTAAGCAAAGATGGTGGAGAGTGATCTGGACTGTGAACATTATCCTCAACTGTACTCTGCCTCCTTTTATTATCCTTTAATTTGCAGATCAGCTATGGAGGCAGCATTGAGAAGCTCAGCAACACTGATTCATACCCATCCTTCTACCGTACTGTTCCCAGTGACAAGAACTTGGTGGAAGCTGTGGCCCAGCTGCTGAATAAATTTGGCTGGAACTGGATTATCACCATTGGCAGCAATGATGAATATGGCAGAGGAGCCCAGGGGCACTTCTTAAGCATAGCTGAAAATCACAGCATCTGCATTGCATTTGAGGGTCTGATTCCTACAGACTTGGCAGACCCCAAAACCACAAACCAATTCGAAAACATCATTAGGTCAATTAACAAGACTGATGCCAGTGTCATTGTCCTTTTTGCCTTCAGCCAGCCAGCACTAGCCCTGCTGGAACACAGCATTAGGATGGGACTGAGCAAAAAAGTCTGGATTGGCACTGAAACCTGGACACTGTCTCATAAAGCTGCCTCCATCTCAAATATTCAGAGCATTGGGACAGTATTAGGCTTTGTTATGAAAGCAGGCGTAGTCCCTGGATTCCAGAAATATGTTACTGACCTCTTTAGCTCTGCTCAGCACGATGAATTTTGCCAGCAGTCTAGAAAATCCAACCACCTCATGAGCTCTGATGTGGTGAGCACACCTTGTGAGCAATGTGACCATGCCACCCTCCCTCAAATTTTACCCACACTGAACCACCTGAAAGTACTCCCAGTCTACCTTGCTGTCTACAGCGTGGCCAATGCCCTGCACAGAGCCCTGGGCTGCACCCACCAAGCTTGCCCCAAAGCACCCCTCAAATCTTGGCAGGTCAGTAAAGCTCAGGGGGACAAACAGGAGATTTTTGTTCCTATCTGTGGATGGCAGCTGCATGCAGCTGGGCAGGGAGGGGAGGTGACACTGCAGCCCCTCTGCTGCTGGCTGGAGCTGTGTTCTCTTCTCTAGGGCTGCCTCTCCCCCTGCTTAGGCTTGGCTCAATAGAGCAGCTGATAACACAGTCAGATGGCCAACAGATACAACCATGGCCCAGAACAACTGATTTCATCCAAAAATTAATTTATTGCATTAGCATCCCCCAAGCAAGAACACCAAATGTACAAATATTTACTGATAACTTCCATTTTTCTCCTCAGCTGCTGCACTTCATGAATACCTTCCCCTTCACAGTGAATGGTCAGAGCTTCAGGTTTGACGAGTCCCATGGCACAAACCCTGGCTACCAGCTTATATTCTGGTTGTGGAGAAATGGCACCCTTGAGTACCTGCCTGTTGGGGAGTACAAAGAGTCCTTGGCCATCAATGTGTCCCAGATTCAGTTTCACACACCAAATCAAGAGGTAAAAGGCAGTGGGCAAGAGCAGAAACAATCACAACAGGAAGGAAACCTTTTGCTTATTCATCAGGGCTGCTCAGGAGCTCTCAGCCTGCAGGATACTCCTGCAAGACTTGTGTGGGACTCAGTTCTCACTCCCATCCTCTCCAACTAGCCAAAAGCCTTCCCAGCTCTAAGTGGGGTTCAGGCTGGGGCTCAGCACAGCCAATTTCTGATGTTTTGGGTAATATGGGGCTTCTCCTGGCAGTGTCTGGCTGACTTTCCTTCTCCCTTTTATCCAGAGGCCATTGTCACAGTGCTTCGGACAGTGTTTACCAGGACAAATCAGACAAATAAAAGGATTTCACTACTGCTGCTATGATTGTAGAGATTGTCCAGAAAACACCTTCTCAAGCATTCAGGGTGAGGCCTGAGAAATTCAGTGGTTTTAACTGTTCCCATTGTGTCTCTCTACTGGTCAAGGTCAGGCAGGTTTAGAGAGCTGGTGAAGACCAGTTGTGAGCCCTTCCTCCATGAAGCACGTGCCAGGGCAAAAGCTTTTCCTCCCTTTTGTTGTGCGGCACATTGCTCGGTCTTGCTCTACAGATGTTCTCTGGGGGATATTATTCAGTCAGTCCTAGAGAATGTATGAGAACAGTGTGTATGTTTTATCCCAAGAGGTAGAGAGAAGGCTATGATAAAATTCAGGCATCATGAGTAGAAGAGAGGCATAGGATGGAACTGGAGGGTCCTTTGGAAGTGGGCAATCCTTCTTGGGGAAAGGAAATAGCTAAGAAATAGAAGGAGCTTTTTGGGGGGGGAGGTAGAGAAGTAAGAGGGGGAAAAAAAGAAAAAAAAAAAAAGAGATTGATCTACCACAAGCTTTAGAGCTCCAATACACGGAGGAAGGGTGGAAAGCAAGCAAGGTACCACCCAAACCAGCTAGCCAGTTCCTGACATGACCCTTCCTCAAGAACTGCCTGCAGCAGGGAGCAGTGCTCCACTGCAAGGTGGGCATCACCTTCTTCCTCCCTGATGCTTTGCAGACCAATCCAGATGCACACCCTGCCAGAAGCAGCAGTGGGCCCCTACCTGCAGCATACGGTGCTATGACCGCAGCGAGAGGTACCTCTTCTGGAACGAGCCACTCACCATTGCCTTGCTGATGGGGATGTCCCTCACCCTCTCCCTGACCTGTGCCACAGCACTTATCTTTCTTAAGAACCTCGAGACCCCCCTTGTGCAGGCTTCTGGAGGCAAACTCAACCTCTTTGGCCTGTTCATGCTCACACTGCAGTCTCTCAGCTGCTGTCTCAATGTAGGGAAGCCCAGTGACAACCTCTGTACCATCCAGCAGATAGTCTATGCTCTCTGCCTCAATGGGTCTTTCTCCACCTTCTTCATCAAATCCCTTGAGATCATCCTTGTGACTGAGTTCCCTCGCTGTGCCCCCACCTTCTTGCCCTGGCTGACCCAGAGGAGGGCCTGGCTCCTCGTTGCCTTGTGCCTCCTCATCCAGTCCTTTCTCTCTTTCTGCTATGTCCAGTTGGGCTCTGACTACCTGCTGGCTGACTACAAGTCACTGCGCTCTGAGGTTCTGCTTGTGTGTGACACCAGGTCCTGGTTTGCCTTCACCCTGCTGCAGGGCTACAACTGCTGCTTGGCCTTCGTCTGCTTCCTTTGCACCTTCATGGTCCAGACTTCTGGGAAGCAGTACAATATTGCCAGGGGGATCACGTTTGCCATCCTCACCTACTTCATCATCTGGATCTTCTTCATTGCTATTTTTACCACGCTGAAGACAGTCCTCAGGCCTGCTACTCAGATGGGTACCGTTTTGGCAACCAGTCTGGGTATCTTGGGGACTTACTATATCCCTAAATGCTACCTCATCTTGTTGAAGCCTGAACTGAACAAAGTGGATTATTTCCAGCATTCCATCAAAGAGGAACCAGATGAGGACTCTCAATAAACAGACAGTAAACCAGATCCACTGGCACCTGCTCCTCAGTAAAAGCTGCCTGTGCTTTAATGAGATTATTCCATTTGTAATGACCCTATAGCTACTCAGACCAGAGCTTAGGAAAACAGAGCTGTTTGGGTTTGTTTGTTTTTTTCTCAGATAAACTGTATTGTTAAAGTTATGCTAAATATTTCCATTATGATATCTAAACTTCACACTTTTACAACATGAAATTCAGTTTTGATACCGTTGCTGTGAAACACAAAGCAGGACTTCCCAAAGTCAATGTTTAAATCTGTTAAGGAATGTTTTCTATTGTGAATTTTTTTTCATTTTCTCTTCTACTTTGTCACATCCTTAGAAACCATTCACACATGTAAAGGCAACTGTATGCATGATATAAAGAGTGTGTACCCAGTCAAATTTCAATTCACTCATTTGTGTTTCACTAATGTGTTTGCAAAGAACATGGAAATGAGGACAAGGCACATGGAAATGAGCAGTGTGCAAATCATACTGCCCTAAGTTTTAGCACAAAGTTCCTCCCATCTCAAAAGCCATACAAAGATCACCCAAAAGAAACAGCAGGGCACAAGGAAGTGCTCAGCTTTGTTCCCTAAAACCTTTTTCCAACCTGGTAAAAATACAATTGGATACCAAGTAAACTGTTTAAAAATTGATTAACTCGTTTCTGAAATTAAGCAGCTAGTCAAGAACAAATATTTTGTCAAAGTGAAAGCAGAAATATTTTAGTATAGGCAGTTTGCAATATTTTTTTATCCTTTACACAATATTTTTCTACACTCCTTTTGCAAAAAATTGTAGCAGTGTAAAGTGTCAATCCACAAAAGGTGAAAATGTAAAAACTTCCACATTATTGCCTAACAGTAGCAAGTAGATATCAGGTAACATCAATAAATTATTTTTTCCCCCCCACTTGGACAAGAAACCATACTGCTCTTTCATTCCCCACATCAGAATTACATTTTTTCTATCTGTACACTACATGGCATTAGAAGTTAACACATGAATTCAGCTCAATTAAAGAATTTGCAAATTAATCTAAACCTGAAAATATTTTCATTCTTAGAGCTTTCTGGTGGCCTGCAAAGCCAGTTGTCCTAGGTTTCTGTGGCCACCTACACATAAAATTCCCCTGGTGTACTGGAGAAAAAATAAAAAGTGACACATTTGACAAAAGTACTCCCCAGTGTGATTAAAAATAATTAAAAACTGACCTGAAGACTGCAAGTCCTCGTTTCTGGAGACTGCAGCGGGTCTTGGTGAGCACCTGACAACCTCAGCAGTAATCCTCACCTCAGTGTTGGGACTTCATTGCAGAGAAGCATTAGGTTTTGATTGTAATTCCAAAAATAGAGAAGGAAAAATCAAATTTACCTCCATTGCTTCTCTTTCTAGCTGCAGAGAGAGAGACACAAGGGAGTGATTTTTCTTGTCCTTCTTTAGGAGGAAGCAGAGGTTGGAGGGAAAGGGGGGAAGGACAAAGTAGCTATCAATCAGCTCAACCAATTGCAGTCACCTGCAGACAATTCACCCTGGGTCAGCTGGAGGCAATCAGGCCCTGCAAAGGCTGCAAAAGTTATGTCCAAACCTCTGAACATATAAAGTTCACCTAACTGGGACAATGTTGCTAGACATTTTGCATCCTGTGGAAACACAGATGGTTTGAAAGGGCGAATATGGGAAACTCCACTGGAAGACTTTCTCACGAGCTCTTACAGAAATCTGCTGCAGAACTGTGCCATTTGTAATGAGTGTCTCCCTTAATGACTGCTGCTTTGTCTGTCCCTTTGCTGCTTGATCTCTACCAGCTGAGAGGAGGGACTCTGCCTCATCAGGCTGTGGGTGTTCTTTGTACATGAACCACCCAGACCTGACAGGGAGGCTGGGTGTTCTTTTGTTGCATGACAAACACAGTGGTGTAAGGCTTACCAGTCAGTCTGCACAGTGGTGTCCTACTGATCCTAGCTTTTCTCAGATGGAGTCTGTAAACAGAGTCCAGAAAAACTGAATATTCACATAAACAGCTGAATGTACTGATGGGTTCTGCCTGCAGATTCATCTCCTGGGTCTGCAGGCAGGATAACTTGTTCCAGCTCATGTCTTTGTAACAGGATGAATCCTGCAGCTGCCTTTTACTTCCAGGAACTTCCTTCAGCCTTTCCTGTATACCTGCTCCTGCCAAGCTGTAAGAGGGAGAAGCTCAGTAATTAAGAGGCAGGGTGATTCAAGGGGAAAGGACAACTTCTGCATCAATAGACTAGCCATCAGCTCAAAGCTACAGCCCTCCTGATGAATGGCAGGGGCTTGTGTTTCCAGTCCGATGTCCTCGGCCTGCCTGGAAGAGTCAGGCCTCTGCATTTGAATCTGTGACTTGGTTTACAGGTGAATATTTGCAAAATTTGTCATATTTTGACCTGTAAGCACCTCTCAAGTCTCATTAAATCACAGAACTCCAAGCTGCCTACCATTAGCTCCTCAACAATCTTCTGTCAAGAGGACAAAACCTATCTGGCAGGGGACAAAAGAAGAGTAAGATGCAACTGATATTTCCTCACTCTTGAATAAAAGATAATGAAGTATTGCAAAGAACTGAAACCATACACCGTGGTTATCACATAAAATTAAAAGCTTTTTAGTGTTTAAAATAGCATTTACACATAAGCAGCTATATATTAACTATACAGACACTTGGGTTTTAATACAATATCTACAAAAAAGAATTCAATTATGCAATAGACATTTAACAGGAACAGTGCAGTCCATGCTAGTAAGAGGTTACTCTTTGAGTAGAACCAACTCTAGAATAGGTGATAGTCTGGGTTTTCATTATTTAAAATCATGTAACTTTGTTCCTCTACTGTACATAAAATTCTTTACATATATTTCTAATCACTGATTAGAATTAATAATTTTAAGTCAATCTTATTACAATCCAGTTAAATGCAAACCAAAAACAATTACATCAACCCATGAGCTGTCAAGTCTCCAGATGGGACTGCCCATTTGAACTGAACAAAAACAATATCAAAAGTCAATGTCTGTGCATCGTTGCTTGCCATCCAATATACCTTTGGATAAGGTGTCCAGGGGACTGTTACCTTTGAAAAGTAGATTTATTAACAGGAGGTAAAAGACAACAGCAGTGCTTTTAAGACCGTTTGCCAAAATCCTTACTCCTCAGAGTTAATATACTGGGTGGGTACACTACCCCTACACAAAGTACCTCCTTTGGCTACAGGACATCATCCCAAACTGTTTTCTTATCATTTTCTATCATCTTCCAAACATCCCTGTGAGTCCCTGTTAAAAGCTGTGGGAGGTATGCAGGAACATGAAGCCCAGCTGGTGAGATGTTGAGGTTCTCACTTCCAAAATAACAATGACAACTATTTAAGGCTCCTATTAAGTGGTTGTTTCATTGCCCTGTGTAGCAAACCCACCATTTCTCCTTGTAGAGGCACAACTCATGTGTTCCACAGCCCAGCCAGTGCCAGTTACTCAACGTTAAAATCAAAGAAAAATTTCAGGCCCTGGTGAGAGAAACAAAACAGTTTTGCAGGACTGCAGCCTTTAAATTTTCTCCCCTCTGGCACAGTACCTCCTACTGTAATAAGTTTCATTAGCATTGGTGGCACTTCCTTCTGCTGGTTCTACTGTATCACATAGGAAAAACTCACACAGTTGGCCTCCAAAGCCCCTGTATTGCAATGACACATGCACTGAAAGCCAAGGATGGGATATGGGAACTCTCCTGTCTTCATCCACCTGTTACAATTAAGAGTCTAACCTCCCTTTCACTCCAACCTGTCTCTCCACTGTCCTACAAGGGAGGGAAATTCAACTTTTGTTTTACACACAGTGGCCACTCTGTATTTCACTGCTCACAGAAGGATCATTGATATTCTCCTACTGCTCTCAGGAGCAGGTTCTACAAGCTCAACAGTATGAACCACTCAGCAGAGCTGCCAGGACATCCAGAGTACTCCTGATCTGCCTGACTCTGGGTGAAGCCAGCCCAGGCTGGGTTTAGCAGCTGGATTTCCTCAGCAGCCTGACACTTTCCCATGTGGATGTTAGACTGTCAGCCTCATTCCAGAGTTACCCACAAACACATAAGAATCTTACACAGTTGTTTCAACATAGCAGCAAACATCAGCAAGACACAGAGCAGTTTCTGCCAACAGAGTAACAAGACAAAAACAACAACAAAAACAACAACAACAAAAACAAAAAAACCCACCCAAACAACAACAACAACAAAACCAAAAACCAAACCAAACAAAAACAAACAAACAAAAAAACCCAGCAGGTGTGTAAACTCCTGAAAAGACATGAGGAAATTAAACGAGTTTCTTCCATGGGTGAAAGCTCAGCTTTAATCCCGTTTTAAAATATATTAAAATGACTAGTCCTTTTCTCCAGCCCTGTAAGTTCTGCTAGAAGACAAAGTGGGCCAGAAAAATCTTAACATATTGGAGTCCAGAAAAGTTAAAATTCATTTAAAAGTAGAACCACTAGTGATTGTCAGTAAAGTCATAGACTTCTTCAGTGTCTCCTGGAGACCTGGCAGAATTACTTTACCCTGATTTATTTAATTGCTTTAAATGACAATATTTCAAAATGCTTTACTGACTTGAGTTAGCATCTTTGCTGTGTTTAGGAAGGAGGAAAGGAAAAGAAAGGATGCTTTTCAACAGTCAAGTCTTAGGTAGTGCTGTTCTTTTGAACAAGCCATTACCAACTTTACAACCTATACCAGCCCATCAGATGGATCATTGCTTTCAGAAATGTGATGTAGCTCTTCAGGAGTTTTTTGGAAAAAATCCTGCCTAAAGGTAGTTTAGAAGCCCAGTGACTTGAGTACCTAGTCCAAGTCCACGGTTTGCTAAATGCCTGGCTCCCTTTGGAAAGGGAGACTGAAGTCTTTTGCAAAAAGGATGTGTTTACACACAGACCTGCAATAAGAAAAGTGAAAAAAACCTATGAGAATGAACAACATAAAAATAAACAGTCTGAAGAGTAATTTTTCAGGCTGACAAAGGAACATGAAGCTCCAGGAACACAGTGAGAAAGACCTGGTTTGACACTAATACTAGATATTCACACTGCCCAGAAAGCATGGAACAGAACAAAGAGAAGTTTCTTACCAGTGAAGAAAATGCTTATATAGACCAGACTGAATTTAAAGCACCTGTCCTATACCCTGCCACAAGCAGGTATCTCACAGGGGAGTATTTAACTGAGGCATGGCCCCATGGTCAAATATCACCAAGTAACTGCAGATTAACACATTTTTTCCTATGAAATGAGCCACCACAGCTGTGTGGAGGTGCTCTTACCATGCCCTTCCTCATATACTTTGAAAAAGCTTCTTGATGAACCTCAGTAAAGGTTCCTGAACACACTTTATCAAGTGTCCATAGCCTTAGAGCAAAAAACAGACAGTAATGAAATTTTGGGGATACACAACAGCAGTTGCTTAAGTCAAAGCTCCCCAGCAGGAGCTTTAGCACAGGTCTTGCTCTGTGCCAGGTGTAGAGATTCACTCAATGTACCATGTCTGTGCTGAGAACATGTTCCCTTGGGTAACACTGCAAGTGGGATCTCTAGGTTTCTGTTAGAAAGAGAAAGGTACTGCTTAGAAATTAAAAAAGGAAAATAAGATGATCAACATGAATAGCTGTGTCCCAGAAGGAGCCAGGATTTACCTACATCTGGTGGAAGAGGATAAATATTCCCTTCAGAAGGGAAAAGCTGCAGCTACACCACATGAATCACATAGCAGCAATTGCCCTATTTCTGTGGAAACAGCGTTTAAAACCTGTCAGCAAGTATGCATGGTAACCAAAAGAAAGACATATGTGTCAGCAGTGATGTGGCTGAAATGTCCAGGAACAGACTGCACTCTCATGATACCAAATGAAATAACTTCACAAGCTTTGCACAATGAACACTTCCAGTAGCAAGACTCCACCGCTCCCTTGATAGAATAATACCTAAAAATAAAATATTGATTTGTATTCCCTAGTTAGCAGAAGGTAGCCACAACTTTATTTTCAGCTAGGCATTGGTTTGAGCCTGCTCCTTTCCGAGCATATGTTGTCTGTACATCTGCAGTGACATGTCTGCTAAGAGTGCTGGCTGATGCATCAAAGAAACAGCATTACAAGGCAGTATCACAGATAGCAGCCAATGGCCATTTTTTTTCCTTGTAAGAGAAAAAGCAGCGAAAAATGAAAGTGCTACTATGCATTCTTGGAAATTTAGAAGTCATGTGAAATAACAGTCTGAATCAGCCAAAAAGATACACTAATTGCAGTGAAGTAGGTGCCACAATCACCAAAGCTCAGTAAGATGTGAATATACACCAGGCATTCATTATCGAAAACAGAAGGAGCAGAGAGGGGAAAAGGATAAAGAAAAGATGCCATCAATTTGTTGATATTTAACAATCCCAGGAGAATTTTTTTTTTGTGGGAGGGTTTTTTTGTTTTGTTTTGTTGATTTTTCTGCAACACAACTGCAAAGCAGAAAGGCATGACATGCAAGACAGCCAAGTCTCTTCCATTTTAAGTGTTCGCCAATGGCCAAATCACCCACCCTTCCCCCAAATAGTCTTCCCCCCTCCCAGCCCTTCTCCCCAGCAGAGTCTGAAGGCACTTTCTCTCACATGATGTCAACAAAGAATTCACAAGGGTTGCCCATTGCCTTCTGGAAGGACTGCCGGCTCCCTGTCAGCTCTGGAGGAACAGAGCTCAGTTCCCTCACTGGAGGCCCTCCCGGGGGTCCGCTCGTCCCGTAGACTTTGGAACCCAGCTTGGGGAGACTGTAGAGGGGTGGGACTCCTGGGGGGCCGTAAGAATGATGGCTGCTGTGGTGGCTTCTCTCGCTGTGGGTGGCAGAGCCGTGGCTGCGGTGGCTGAGCTGGCTGCCGGGCCGCTCCCGACGCACGGCGCTGGTGCCACTGCGGGATGTCTGCTCCGACTCGCTGCCGCTGCCAGCTGACTTCAGGTCCTTCTCCCTGCCAAGAGCTCTCCTGCTGTTCTCACTGGTGCTTCGGTTCGAGCCGCTGCTTTTGCTTCCTAAAGCCCCACCGGGGACAAAAAAAAAAAAGCATCAGGTTAGCATCAGGTGCGTGTTGCTGGCGCCTACTGACACCCAGGGATCGGTGACCACGGTGATGGTGATAAGGATGACAAAAACAAGGTCTGAACGTGCTGCTGGTGGTGGCTGATGGGATTTAGCAATGGTAACAAAGGTGACAAGGTTGTGCCATGCACAGGGATACAGACACGTTGCACAGTGAAAGCAGCAGCAGCTAAGATCTGGGTTTCATCTCCAGCGAACAAGGTGCATCTCGTGGTAACTGTCTTTGCCATCCTCGTGGTAACTGTCTTTGCCATCTTCCATCAGCAAAAACTTTGCAAAAAGAAACTCCTTTGCCTTCTCTGTTGTCTTTGGGTGCACTGCACCCAGGTCCACATCACCTGAGGTTAACAGCTGTCCTACTGTTGGCTTCAGTGGGTGGATTCTTTTAAACTTCATCAGCATAGTGTTCCGTTGTTGGAGAATTCCTCAAAACCTGTTGAATTGCTCTGGGGTCAATCATGAAAACGTTCAGGATGTTCCCAGCAGAGGCCACTAAACCAACCCAGAGAAAAACCAGGACTGCTGTTGGTGTGTAAGATGAGTTGTTGCTACTTACAAGGTTCACTGAATTTCAGGAACTGATTTTACGCAAAAAAGTTGAAGGTTATGCTCTGTTACCACGAGAGACAGGCTAGGGTGATGTGAGGAGACATTTCCAAGTTAATTGTTATTTTAAAAACCCCAAAAAACCAAGCTACAGAATACCATTAAGTTCATGCCATCTTAGTGCCAGATGTCTTCCCAAAAAGGATCCCCAGCCACCTGGGGACCAGCCTTTGAGTCTGAATGAGCCACTGAGTCACCTGGGGGTACTGAGAGGGGGAAAACCAGAATGATTCTGAGCTCCCACACGCTTGAACTACAGATGATTATGACCTTCTGACTCCACACTGGTATTTGCTGATTGTAACCCCTATCAGCTCTTCTCTGGGAAAACCCCTGTCCTGCCTTGTGCCCCTGTTTTCTTCCATCTTTAAATGAAGATATTAACTTGGGTTCAGATGCTACCACCAGCTACTACAGATTCATTCAGATGAGGCTTTTGAAGAGATGTTTCCTGAGCTCTCATCTCAAATGCTGCACAGCAATCTTGTGAAGTCAAATAAGAGAGGAGTGAACACTTGTTAGCAGGTTGACTGTTCCAGCCTTTGCTCCAAAGAATGACATAGAAATTATCTCCAAGAAGCACCTTTGCAAGCTCTCCTATCTGGCATATTGTTCACAAAAGAAGAAAACTGACATTTCATTTTAACCTTTCCATAGCTAATATGCCTCTGCCTGTCTCTCATGATGCATTCTGTTGCCCCCCATCCAAATGCTGCTACTCAAAGTCCTTACTCCTTAATGAAAGCTCCCCCATACGGAACTGATTGCCAGCTTGTAGCTGGGTAAAGTACATGCAGGGGAGTAAGAAAGCTGCAGTCTAAGTGTATGCTACTGATCCTGAGAGGTCATCCAGCCAGCTGGACTGAGACTGCCTTGTGGCATTCAATCTATCACACTGCTGCTGGTATCTGGGAGAGCAGCTCTACCTGATCTGCCAAGACTCCAAGAAGTCAAGAGGTTAATGCAGACTTCTAATCTCAGAAGACCCTGGCTGTGTGCAACTGCACTCCAAGCTGATTACAGGACAGAAAGAAAACAGAGAAACCATCTACTGTTACAGCAAACTGTTCTCCTGTGGTCATTCACACTCCTTTTCCTGGCAGGCCTGTTTCATTTTGTGATAGAAGAATCAGAAAGTCCTCCTAAGCCTTGAGTTTAAATGCAATTTAACAGGAGTGCCACCTTCTTGGCAGGCAGGGACTAAGCTGTCCTAGAGTGTTTCCATCTAAGGCCAGCTTTAAACCTAAGTGTCACGAAAGGGATTTAAAGAATCTGCATTTCAAGTGCCTACAAAAGCTGCACTCAGGTTGCCACAAGGTATTTTTTTCCCATCTGGGCCGGCAGTGAGGTACCTGATGCCATTCCCTCTGAGGCTGCTGCAGCAGAGTCATACAGGGGGCAGACAGGTTGAGATGCTAATGCCACACTAGTAGACTACTGTGCACTGAGACAAAAGTCCAAAACAATTAAAAAGGAAAAAAAAAAAAAAAAGAAGAAAAAAAAAATACAGCTAAACATTTGAGTCACAAGAGTCTGAATGATCATGCTGTGAATTTATTATTATTATTATGGAGGCAAGTGAGGCTTACCAATCCCCTAGAGTCAGCCATTCCTCTATGAATCCTTCAGTCTAATGCTTGCTCAGAACAAAACAAGGGAATAACAGTTACAAAACAAGAAACAACACATAAGTGTAGTTTCCAAGAGAAGAACAAGGAAAGTGTTGAAACCCTTTAAAATCAAACACCTTGGCACCTTCCGTAAGGCTTTCTGTAGCAAGGAACACAGGCTGCATGGATAAAATACCACACCTTTCCTATTCCAGCAGCAGAGTGCTAATACTCCACTGCCCACCAAAACAGCTGCCAAAAAACCAAATAATCGCATTCCTTCCAACAGAATCAGCTTGCAGTTCTAAAACCTCTGGGTATCACTGCAAGCTTCCCCACACATGCTTCTTATTTTGAGATATGCTGTGAAGCAATAGTGCTAAAATCTTGTGAGCAAGTTCCTGTTATGAAATTCTTGTGTGCAGTTTTGCAAAATCTAACAGGCTGTGGTAAACAGGAAGAAGTTCTATCCAAGCTACAGGATACTCATCACAAAACCAGAGAATCCTGACCCTTTTTTTACTGGCAGCATTTCCAGAAGCAAAAGTCACTCTGGATGTGATGTAAAAAAAAATAAATCTGTACATCCAAAAAAATAGATAATTTTAATTTACTAAGGATTAAAAATTAATCACAAAATTATCCTAAGGCAGGAAAGGAGGAGGTCAGGTTTTTAATCCATGCAGTATCATCATTTTTTCCCTGTCAGCTATTACAAAAAAGACTCTCCTCCCTGTGAGCAGTGTTTCAGCCCTGTAAACCATCTGGCTGGCCACCTCATGCTTGTCTCACACAAGCAAAGAGAGTGATTTTCCTTTTGTACTGAGTATTGAAGTGAAAGCCAAGAGCACTTTGGTTCTTCTCCCTTTCTATCAGCAAAGACACGGCCTAATTTCTAGTGCTACCAAGCAACTGCAGCCCCACTGCTGGCAACGGCTCTGACCTCTAAAAAGGGGGGCAACAGTTGATGTGTTTTAACAGGGTGGACAATTGAGTCATTACTATCAGCAGTGTCTAAGCAGCAGTTTACTGTGTGGTGGTGTTAGGTAAGAAGAGAACAGATATCTACACCACTATGGACATGACAAACTCTGCTTCCCCACTGGCATTTTGCACGGGGTATAGAACTCCTACGTAACTATGGACAGCAGAGCTGCTGTCCTGTTCTCCTGACTCAGGGAATGCATTGCTGGCAGTTTCAGTACAGAGCTGAAAGGCTAACCCACTCCATCCCACCCACAAACTGGTTTGATTCCATGCAGGTAGCATACAAAACCTCAAGACAGGAGCACAGACAGTACAGGAGGGAAGTCAAGCAAATGGATAGGGATAATGACAGCTGTGGAAATAGATACCAGATTAAACATCTTACCTTCACTTTGCTGACTCCCTGCACTGCCACTGCCGTAGCTAAAGCCTGGGTCTTGGTACGCTGGTGGAAAACATGGAGGGGGCAGAGAGTACTGATAAGGATATCCTTGGCCTAAGGGCCAGGGAGCAGCAGGATGTGGAAGTGGAGCAAGGGTGTCCTGATCTGAGGCTCCACTGGAACCATTGTTAAGGTTCAGTGTGGCCATATCTGGAAAAGAGAGAAAAGGTGAAGACTGTGTCCTTACGTAGCAGCTGACTCCTGCAAATCAGTAAGGTCTGGCACAGCACCCAGTGTGGAGAGGGACTAGAACGACTCAGAGTTGACCGAAAACATCCCTCAGGGTAGGGCAGACATCTCTATCTACCACCAAGCACCAAGGTACCTGACAAGCAGGGAGTCTGTGGCATCACCAAAAATAAATCCTGCTTTCTTGAACCTTGGTGAAATGCCCCATTTGATGAGCTCATCCTTCTCTTCCAAGCAGCCTAATTGCTTGGACTATCAGGAATTGTCAACCACTTGTCATGCCACTTCAGAACAGTGGCTGTCATCAAAAAACCACTGGTGAAATCCTGTAGGACTGCGAGCTTTCTGCGAGCACAGGAGAGGCAACACCCACATAGGTTTGTCCTTCACAGATGGGGAACTTACTGCCACAGAGGTCTCCAAAGACATAATAGCACTGTTCTGAGAAGGTGATCTTGTTCACTGTGTGCCTGAGGTAGCCATGTTTTAACATGCTGCTGGCATATTTTCTAGCCTCCCGTCGGTCTTTGAAGCCTTCCACGTGTGTGTAAAGCCAGTCAACCACATCTGCTCCTAAAATGAGAATAGGAAGAGCAGACACAGGATCATCTGAGCCAGTCTGATGTGTTTTTTCACAAATACCAAGTCGTGAGGTCATACAGAGGAAAAACCAAGTTCATATAAAGACAGTTTATTAAGTTAACTTCCCAAAGAATCCTGGCTGGTTTTCTCCAGCATTCCTTTGATCTGCTTACCTATCACTGCATTGGAGATGGTGATTTTTAACCACATCCTGTCCCGAATTTCAAGGCCTGAATCTGGTAGCTGCATAACCTTGACAATAGTAGCCATGTCACTCTTCACAGTTAAGGGAGATTCTTCTAATTCTGAAAGGAAGAGAGGTTACATGCTTCTTTGAAATGAACAGTCTGAGAAGAACTCGGCTCCAAGTTTGAATGAAACATTTTGAGACAGATTTACCAACAGATGCAAAAAAAGACACAAAGGTTCCCAAATGCACCCTCACCGATGGCATCAGTTACAGCATTAGAACCAACTCTTTGAAACTGGGCTCAGTGCAACCTACTTACTGAGGTGCTGAGTCCCTGCATGTCCTGACTTCACAAATCAGCTCTCAATCAGCACTACACTCCTTCAACCCAGACTGCACTGAGATTTGCAAAAGAGGAAACCCAAGGAGCTCTGTGACCATTGCTTTCCATTTCAATTTACCATAAATAGCCCTTAGTCATGCAAGGGTTTAATGCATTGTCTACAAAACTCTGTAGAACAAGGGGGGTTTTTGCTTGTTCTTTTACTTTTGGGTTGTAAGGAATAATACCCATCTGCATGGAGAAAGAGGACCATGTCTCAGTCCATGTCCATTTGCTCTCTTTAAGATCTGGACATCTGCGTAACTAGGGAGAATTGCAGTTAGAAAAAAATGCTTCCATCATCAGGATAAAGTGGTGTCCATCAGAAAAAAAGCTTTCTGGGACCCCAAGGATGGCAGCCTTACAAGTTAAGGAGTCACTTAACCCAGCATTACTTTGCCCTGCATTTTTCTTGCAGAACACTACCAGCCTCCTTGAAATCAGTTGCTGGGCAGACCTCAATCACCCTGTCTGTACATAATATGAATAAATTCTTTGGATACAGCACCCAGTCCTCCTTCCCACTCCCATCTTCTCAGCCCTAGGAAACTCATGCCAAGCATGTGTGTCCTGTGTCTGAAGTTCAGACCCTTCTCCAGCAGGAATTCAGAAGCCTCCCTCCCCTCCCTTTTCCCAGCTCCCCATATCACCCACCTTTCCAAAGCACAAGGGAACCAATTTTGTCCTTTTCCAGCAACCCAAAATTTTGAGAAAAGGTACAACAGGCATGAAACAATGAAAACTGAAAATGCTTCTTTCAATACATGCACTGCTAATATGCAAGAAAATACCTCAGACCATCTTTGCATGCAGGTGCAATATTTACAAAGTTTGAACAATCACTCAAATTCTGCTTTTGCTTCAAGTTAGTTTGGTTAGTGGCAAAAAGCAACATGTCTTTTTGGGGGGAAAAAACAATGAACATCAAATCAATAATCAAGGAAAGTACATGGGTAGCAATAAATAGCATTTTTTTGGAGGCCTGTGATCTTTGTTTGAAGAACAACACTGCCCAAATGATCATCAATATTGTCTAAGCCTGCCAATTGCTGTACAAATACAAAAAATTCTAACATGCACCTAAAATGCCCCAGCTTTGGTCTGGACTCAATCAACTGCAGCCTGACCTAACCACCTGTACCAGATCTACCACAAAGTTCTTTCTCAGACATTTGGTTACTGGTTTGGAATGGCATCTTTTCCCATTAGCAGATCCTGGTAATAAAAGAGGTATATGGTCCAGGAAAACAAAGTCCTACCACATATAATACCACCACGGGCTTGTGTCCTTATTTGAGTAAGAAGTACACATCTGTCCGAACACAAAGGCTCCAGGAACTTAAGCAGTACCTCAGGCTGAATACTATTAAGCAGAAATAGTTTGAAGTCTCAATTCAAAATCCTCTGACGTCCATGCAAGAGAAAAAGAGAACTTTCCAACAGTGTCAGTGAACTGCATTTTGAAACAGCAAGACTTTCAAGAAACATTGAAACACTTGAGAGTTATTCTTACGGAATGGGACAGCACTGCTTGGCAGAAGGGGTCCTGCCGTGAGAGAACAAGAGGCTGGAAAAATCTCCCTTTAGGAGAGTAACCAAGGAGCAGAGCTTGCACTGACTGAGGCAGAGAGTCCAACACTCAAAAACCACTGTGAGAGAATATTCTCCTGCCTCAGCCAGAACAAGATACTTTTAAAAGCAATTATCACTATGAATTGTGTTGGGGGCATTGTAGGACTGAACTGAAGGAGCATTAAGCAGAAGATCACAAAAAAGGTCAGGGGTATTCTGCATTTTCTTGCATTCAGGAAAGGAAACATTTTAAGTCACTGGCATAGAAATGAGAAGCTGTCTCCAGAAACATGGTTCTGCTCCCAAATAACCTTTATTTTAGAAGTATGATTGAGAGGATGCCTGTGTTCTGCACTTCCCAATCACAACACTGTATGTCAAGGCACATGATACATGAATAATTCAAGAGGAATGCAGAGTAACAGACTCTTGTTTGACAGCAATCAGCAGATACATTTGATTTCAGCAATCTTTTGCACCTGTAAGGCTGAAAAAACATCTCAAGATAAAGCAGTCATCAGGTAAGTGGTTCACTTGCTTTCTACTACAGGTGTATTTCCCTTTCAGTGGTTCTGCCCCTGAATGAAGAGGCACTGAGCTACTACACCTACAGAAAGGATAACTGCGCTTTCAGTCCAAGGTGAGGTGTAATTCCAGGACTCTGACAAAACCTGAGAGGGGGTAGAAGAAATAGAGGCAGAAACCTATGTAGTCTGATGGGACTTAACTGGTCCCTGCAAAAGCAACTTTCCCCCCTCAGCCATGCATTTGTCCAAGGAAGAATCTGTCACTAATCACCAACACCACGTTGGTCTTTAAAGTCTTTCAAGTGTTGTTTTTTGTGTTGGTTTTGTTTGTTTTTAATGGTATCCTCCCTTTCTTTCTGGAAAAATCTTACAAAATGAAAAAAGTCCCTCAATCACAAATTTAGTCTCCAGATTTGTCACACACTTTATCACCCCTTGTTAAACATGTATTTATCCATCTTTCAATGAATGCACACTGAGGCAGCATTGTTCCACAAAGGAGATAATCTCCTCAGAACTTTAAAGCCACTTCAAGATTTCTATGTGTTTATAAACAAATAAAATAAATCTCCTTCCTACAAATAAACAAAACTGACAGGCAGGTTGCATCTCTAGAAAAATTCTTCCATATTATATGATAGGAAACAAACTCATAATAACGATGTGTAGTGTGCCTCAAAACTTTCATGGCAAGTAAACAGAAGTGCTGTTTTGAAGTGCTGTTTTAAATATGAACACTTTCCTCAACTAGGACTCCAGGGAACAGTGTTCTTGAAGACCATGTTCCTTATTTTGAGGACCATGTTCCTTATTGCCATGTATTTAAAACCAAATGCTAGCTTTTATCCCATGCTTACATCAGAAAGCAAGGGAAGAGTAAAAGAAAAGCAGATTTTATATTCTTTGATGAAAAATTTCCAAAATAAGGAACCAAGACATGGTTACATGTGTAAGACTAGTTTAGAGACTGCCACAGACAGGCAGTCCAGGAAAGAACAGTGAACTATAGCGGTAACTTCACGTGGGACATTACATTTATTTTTTCCTTGTTTAATAAATTCTAAAACAGTATAAAAGAAAGTTATGTGAGTATCAGTGGAAGAATTTCTAAATGCTACACTAACATTAGTACCCATGACAGCTCTCTGAAGTCAAGTATTTACATCTATTAAAAACCAGTCAAATGCAAGGGAGGAAGTTCTCATGTTCACCTGAGGGGATCAAGTTGGAGGCCTGCCTTGTCATTTTTAAAAAGGACCAGAAACCACTCTACCTTACCAGTAGAGTGAACCCTGGCAAAACACCACTGCATTAACTTCTGACCTCTGGAAAAAAAACCTTTTATGCTGCCCAAAAGAATGACAAATTTAAAGAAAGCATTCAAGAGTTCTGTGGCAGCTGTCGGTTTCATCGTGCTTGTGGCTGGGGTCGGTTTTGGGCACAGCTCTGCACTGCTGGCCCCGAGCAGAAGACACCTGCCCTGGGCTGGCCACAGTGTGACTTACTTTCCGAATCAGGAATTGAGCTTGTTAGTGAGGAGCTGGTAGATGTGGTGATGCTCATGGAGGGGCTCATACCGTAACGGGGGTACGCTCCCGTCATGGCTGTGGTATGAGAGATCCACGCTGCTGGGTCAATTGGCCTCACTGGTTCAGCTGTAAAACACAAAAGAAAGGGAGAAAAAGAGAAATGGAATTACATTTGTAATAAGGGCTAGGACTTAAAAGTAAGGAGGAAGTTTTCTGGGGTGCACAAGCCTCATAGGAAACAACCATGGTATTTGTGGTCCCATAACTGCAGTAGGAGTGAAATGTTTCCACCTGGGGGAAAGAAGCTTCTAGTCCAGTAGCAATATCTTCTACTATTGTTCCACACAGTGAAATAGAGATGCTCACTTTGCTGTGATATGAAGTACTACCAGATGCTTTGCCCCAGCTGACAGGATCAGTTCTCCCTAATTCCAGCCATCTTGGATCCAAAGTAACCACTCAGACAGAAGGTGAATCTACTTCTGAAGGTGAATCAGAACAGGAACTCTAGAGCTGTGTTTGCAGGGATGAGGCACCATGGCACTCCTCTGTCTGTTTTCAGCAAATCTGAAAGGTGTCATTTGTGGGATTTTTCTTTTGATTGTGCTGGTTTTCCTACGGGCTTCCCTGAGTTAAGTCCCATAGTCTGCATGAGTCTATTGCAACCATTTTGACGGACAATGCAATGCCATCCTCATCTCAGAAGGGCTGGTAACAACCTGGTTTCAGTATCATAAGCAGAGCACCAGTAGGAGGCAGCTGTTTGTCACATAAGCACAGATCTTTTATCACTATTGAAAAGCTAATTAAGCCATAAGTTTTAAAATTAAATAATTTTCAAGTGTTTATGTATATTAAATAATGTTGCTGCCTCAAAATTAAAAAAATCTTCAATTTAAACTCTTTCCAAGAAGTGTACATGTGACAAAACAGGGCTTTTTAATACTGAGGTATCATTACCCTCCTAACTTTCTATCAGCTGAAAGGTTAACAAAATGAAGCTATAGCCACCAAAGCTTAAGAGCTTGATTCAAAGCCATGTGAATCAATCACTGGAGTCTCATAAAGAATATCTTAAAACCCTGCCTCCTAAAACAAAAAGCAAACACACACCACAACGAAACTGAAAAATATCAAACGTGCAGAGAGCGGAAATCTGTTAAAGGCTGAAAACTTTCTAAAGCTTGAGGGCTCCACAGGGACCCAACAAAAAGCAGAAACACGTACTCACCCCTGGGGATGGTGAAGTAACTCCTGGGAGTAGGGTCCCAGCATTTGGCTACTGTTAGGCTGATAGGTCTAGGAAGAAAGAAAGCAAGTAAAGGTGACTCCTAGCTCCACCTGCAGCTGCTGTAACTGCTAAAAACAAAAACAGTTTCAAAACTGCTTTGAAACAAATTTATTCCTATGCAACAGTTGTCAAGTGCATTCAGAGAATGCTTTTGAGATGCTTGTTGAAGTATTTTCAGAATGAAGTAGTATTTCTTCTTTTGCAAAGAAAATGGGTATTATTGGTGAAATCTGTCAAAAGATCAGCTCTTGAGATACTCAAACACTCATCCTATAAACAACCCAGGCAACTCCTAGTTCATGCTGGGTTTGGCAGGTACGTTGGAACCAGCCTCACCTACTCATCACTAACACTGAAGAGATAAGAGTTGAGATCAGCAGTCATACCAATGAAAATGTTGATTTCTCTGATGTTTGCTCAGTGCCAATAACTGCAGAAAATAAGTGGCAAAAGATTTGGTAATAAGCTCACCCTGGTTTGGAGACAATTTCCCGTAAAACCCGTACTGCATCATCATTGCTCATGTTCTCAAAATTGACATCATTCACCTGAAATGTAGCAAAAAGCAGAGGTCAGGCTTTGCAACAGGAAAGCTCAAGACATTTTAATTATTTGTTCCCAAATTTCTTTGCCTTGTAACTGTTCCCATTCCTTTCAGCAGCTGCAGAAAAATTGCTTCTTAGAGCACATCTACTCTTCAGCAGAGCTCGCTAAGAATTAGAGATGTAAATGCTAGCTTTGTGACAACTTTCTCCCAGTAGGAATGAATTCTCTTAACTGGTTACCAAGCCCATGGATCTGGTGGGCTGACTGAGGTGAGCCACCAATGTACAAGGCAGCAGCACATATTTGTGGACATGGACCAACCTGCAGAAGCATGTCTCCTGGTTCAATCCTGCCATCTGCTGCCACAGCCCCTCCTTTCATAATGGAGCCAATGTAAATGCCACCATCACCCCGGTCATTGCTCTGTCCTACAATGCTGATTCCCAGGAAGTTATACTTCTCTGCACAGATAGAAAGTGGAGGGTGGGGGAGAAAAAGCAAACAAGGTGATTGGAATGGTATTGATGAGCTAACAGCAGGCTACTACAAGTCATGAAAAAGCAGTTCTCTCAACATATCTGCTGGGCTATGTTTGATTTTTAATTACCTCAGGTTACCCTAATAGCCTATGTCTGGCTGGCACGTTCAGGGAAATCCTGCTAAAGACACTTTTTCACACCAGACACTGAAAAGTTACATTAAAAAAAAACAGCAAGAGAAAGAGCATTGAAAAGACATGTCTACACCTAAAAATTAGGCACCCCACTAGCATTAGGCAATGTTTTTCCACACGTCAGAATGACAGGAAGAATTTGGTGCTACTGCAAGGTGCTGAATTGGCAGGCCTGCACATTTCTAGCTGGCTAAACAATGAAATGCATGAGCAACAGAAATGCAAACCTCCAGTGCCTTTCTATTCTTGCTCCTAACAATGTCTGACCCCTAGACATAGGAGCAGAACTCCATATCCTGGAGCTCCAGCTCCTGACCAGGGCTTTTTGGGAAGAATACTGATTTGTCTATGCAAATGGCTCAGAACCACCTGGTACCCGAATCCAGGCACAGTCAGCAGAGCAGCAGCTCTCTGCTACCATTCCCTTTAGGCATCCTTTCAAATTGAGAAACTTTTTACTGGCTCCAAAAGCTGACACCGTGACAAAATATCTCTGTACCACTTGAAATTCATCATAAAAAACATTGGTTAGCATCTTACCCATGTTGAGTGTGACAGTGATGATATTTAGGGACATGGTAGAATCAGTGATGCTGCTGAATGAAGATGACTGCAAAATACAACAGAAAATTCTCATGGTTTTAAATGGCTCAGACTAAGACAATAAAAATAACTATTGAAGATTAATTAATTGGGAACTAATTAACAGGTTTCCATTTAGAAGGCATTCAGCAACCATTGTGGCCTCCTCAAAATTATTCTTCATTTAGAATTTCTAAGAAAAAAAAAAACTGGAACACAATCTGCACTTTCTCCCAGGAATTGTTTACAAAACACACAGAGCAAGCTCCTATGTTGAGGTTTCTCAATTGAACTTCACGTTGAATCATTTCTGCTTCCTGACCCCAGGACTGACAGACAGCCATTTAAATACTAAAGTGCCCAGTGTAGTGTGAATTATTACATCCACAGCTCCTCCCTGAAGAGAGGAGTGAACACCACATGATCCTTCAGGAAGTGAGCAGACACGCCCCTGCCTCCACGATGAAATACAAATGAACTTATCAAATATTTTCTAAAACATTACTCCAGTTCTTGTGACAAAATGCGTGCACACTCAGTCTTTGATCTGTGAGGACTGATATTTATAAAACAAAACAGTTACTTCAAGAAGTGTGGCATTTGGACCATCCTCATTCTGCTACCATTGGACTGTCACACAAAAGGGCAAGAGAGAAGATTTGTTATTTCCAATAAACAGAGATTTCTCCTCAGAAGATTTTGGCCATCAGATGTCTAACATCACAGATACCTCTTGCCCACATCAGCCAGTAGCATAATGTGGAGGTTCTCCTGCAGGGGCTGACCTTGAAAGAGACAACAAGAAATATGACCACTTAACAGTAAAAGGCAAGAGGGAGAGGAGAAAGTCCTGACCCTACTGCGCGGAACTTCACAGGTGTGGGATTTAGACCAGGACAGACTAGTGCCAAAGGGAGCCTTTACAATGAAGTCAACAGGGCACAGATTTGCTCTGGATCCCTTCTTAATTGACACACTACACTAAAAATTCACAATTCACCTCCCTGGAAAATTCTGATGCCAACCTTACCCTGTCAATCTGCCGCATCCTTTGTTTCCTCCTCCTGCGTTTATGCTTCCGTATGAGCCGGGATGAAGTACTCTGCTCTGTGGAGCTACTCAACCTGAGGGAAATTGAAAGTAAATGTTAACTCTGGAAAGATGAGCCATTTGCATTTCTCTGCACCCTGCCAAAAAAAAAAAAAAAAGGAAGGCTGATTCCTACAAATACAAAATGCAGAAGAGTATAAATTGTGCAGATGCCATCAGCCAGCTTACAACTTACTGTCCCCAGCTGCTACTTAGTCCCAGAGTGAGTACCTCAGTATCTCAGCCCCTGACTAGGAGCACAGAGAGGGTACCAGCTAACCTACAGTATGGATCAAAGAGTATGAACATTACAGAAGATGGAACTGCTCAGAGGGTGTGAATCTCTTGACATTCTTTTTGAGTTGACAAAACTATTTCAGGCATGTTAACCTCACACACTCCTTTTTCCCCTCCCAGTAAGGCAAATTAATTTAAGGAGACAAGAGGTGATGTTTTCAAAAGAGATCAAAAATTTGATAATTCTCCATCTGTGGAAGCAGCTCCCAGCACCTGGTTTTCTGAGGCTTTGCTTTTTCAACAGGAAAAATAAAAACTAATGAAGCAAAAGACTTCTCTGCGTGAACACAAGTCAAGCCACAAGATAGCTTCAAAGACTGTGAGAGATGAAGTGCCTTTCCTGCATTAGAGCATGAATTCAGTGTTCCAATCTGCAAGCAAACAGGCTCCATTTCTTGTTGCAGACAAAAGATGAGGGTGTGCAAGCCCTGCTCTCTCTCATGATGAGGAGAGACTTTCCACTAGTTTTGAAGACAGCTGAGCTAGTCCCTAACAAAAAGGACAAAACCTTAAATTTTTTTCCATCCTTTTGACTACTATAAACACACTTCGAAGCCATTCACAGCATGCAGGCAATTGATTTTCATTGTTTACACAAGTGTTTTATGGCTTTATCCAGTGTGCATCACTTAAGGAGTATGCAGCACTTCCTGTCACCAACTTTTTTTACAATGGCATCCCCTCATGGTTATTGTGGATAAAGAGGATTCATTAGATTCATAAACATAGTTTCATTTCTTCAGATTCCCATTACTATGTCCCTGAAAGGGGTAATGCCTCCAGCTAACACTGCCTGTCATTGCAATCTTAATTTACCTGTTCTGTATAGAAAAACATAAGAAAATGCTACTTACTACACTGGAGGAACCCTAAATGCCCAGCTTGCTCAACTCTTGTTTTTTCATCCCTTCTTGGGGGAAGCTGGTTAATGACTTAAACATGAGCTTATTAAGGCAACTTAAGTAGAAGGCAAGAAGCTTGTTTCAGCAAGACTCCCACAGTCTATGAAAACAGATATGTAAACATCAGTCTCTGCCCTTTCTGAAAAAGACATGAAGCCTGTATCTATTTCCATGAAGCTCTGGTGCACTCCGTCATCTCTTCTTCTAATTTCTTTTGAATCCATAGCCTTAACATATCACTCACAAACACTGTGTTTCCCAAATTCTATGAGTATCTGGATGATAAATAGCAGCTCAGACATTTTCTATTGAAAATGTTATTATTTTGGTCTCCCAACTATCCTCAGAAATGAGTCAACATTATTATTACAATTTGATGAGCAAAACAAGATGGTGTATTTGAGCTTTTGGGGAAAATAAAGTGCAAATATGAAAACTACATCTGGAATCATGATTACCAATTTCCTGCACTAGCTACTGGCCAAAGATCTGACTGCACTTGTAACAAAAAAGCCAATAAATCCCACAGAAGTAATTTTTTAAAAGAATAATGATTTGTCCCCCCTACGTTCCCCGAAGTAAGATAAAAAGTTAGGAATTTGTTACAGAAAGGTTATCCGTATAGTTAAAAAAGAACTCACATTCATTTCTTAAATGAGAAATAAACATAATTTTTTTTTGCAGTGAATTAATTTAGTTACATTGAACTGAGAATAGTAATTGCAAGTTGCTGACAATAATCCTACAGCTACAGATGTCATATCTTCTATACCTTTATTTGCTTCACAGAAGACAGAAACAAGACTCTTACTGTAAAGTTTACCATGACATTTCTGCATCAATCTGTATTGAAAATACCAACACTAAAGTTCAATTATATCGCACATCAAAACCAAAGGAACAAACTATTAACTCACACTACTTGAAAAGTTCTGTAGTGCCCTGTAGTACTTGCCAACACATTAATTTACTGAAACTAAAGATTATTCTTTAACTAAATACAACAGAACTTCCTCGGACTGGAAATGAAACAATTCTGCTGCACTACTGCAAGTTAAAATAAAATAAACCAATGACAAATACAAGCAAAAAACCATCCTCAATCTTACAACCTCTTCGCTTCCAAGACTGTAACACCCTTTGCATCTGCTGTGTTCTCTCAGTGACCTCCTCCATGTACAATCTCCTTTACAACATAGGTTCTGACAGCAGAATACACCAGCTGTTATTAAACACACTTACCCCTTCAGCCTCTTTTTGCCCAGGCTGCTGTCTCCAGCAGATCTGGAGCATGCTTGATTTCCTATTTGTCTGTGTTTGCCTCTGAAGACAACTTCTCCCTGCCAGCACAATCTCCCATCTGCTTGAGAACATCATCCCCAGAACACAACAGCATACCTTGGAGCATTCCATCTAGTTGTTCTTCCTGACTAGCTGGCCTGGCAGCTATTCTGTGTGCCAAAAGCTTCTGCCCCAGCCTAGAAAGAAAAAGGCCTACACAGCACCTTCCAAGAGTCTCTTCTCAGGTCAGACGCAGGAAGCTTTGCTTTATTAATAGAGAAAGATTTATCTGGGTCCACAGCATAATGTGCTTCCGTGGCCACCCTGACTGTGTTAATCTTGCCCTACTGCATATCTTGCTGCAATGGATTAATATATTTACAAGAAATAAAATCAGCTGTTGTGTTTTGTGGGCTTGAAGGAGGGTTAGAAGCCCTAAAGGCCTTGGGAAGGCACCGAGTACATTCAGGTTAACTACTGATCTTGTCAGCTCTTTATGCCTGTGAATGTTCAGGTCAACTACAAAGCATCCAGAAGTCTAATTTTCTGTATCTCCAGGTGTTGGCAACTTCATTGTAAATGCAAAATAAGTTCTTGAAACTAATTCAGGACCAAATTTTAAATGTTTATTTAGTTACCCTTCCAACCTGTTGGAAACAGGCTTTAAACAGAATTTGAAGGAATGCTGGTCTTCAACAGGTTTTTAAGCTATGACTAACTGCAAGACCAAACAGATCCACTAAATTCAATAAGCTATGTGATCTGTTTGTAAACATAGCAAATATTTAATATCTCCAGGAATAGTTGTTCTTTGCTGTCTCCATTCTACCTAAAATTTAAGAATATCATGTTGCATGTTATTTGTTTCAGCTACAGATCTCTCTGAACCACCAGAGATCTGTAACAGGTTTTCACAGCTCATTGGATGAACAACATATACAGAGAATGCTGTCATTGCAGGCAGGAGAGCAAAAAATGTTAATTTTGATTGAGATTACATCTTTAAAAATAGGTATTTTGATTTCACAAAATTAATTGGCTTACAAAACTTTTATGGAACAACAAAAATATATTTAGAGATTAACAAGGATGGCTTGAAATTGAAAGCTTTTTTTTTTCTTTTCAAAAAGCAAGGAATAATTCATCTTCTCTCAGTCTGCATAAAAAGAAAATATAATTAATAAGTCAAATATATGGCATCACAGCCTGCTTTTGCAATAGCATTAACTTTGATGAATTCCTTTACTTCTCATAGGTCTCAGACTGCAATTACATAGGAATTCCTTTACAGCTGAGCTTTAGTGAAGTGCATGCTTATTAGAATCTATGCTGAAGGTATTTTGTTGCAACATTCACACCAGTTCTTTATAAGTAGGTAGAGAGTTGCACATTGCTTTGATCTTAAAATGTGATCATTCTTGCTATTAAAGGGAGAGAACATGAACCGAGTTTCTCTTAACTGGAACAGTGACTACAGACAGCTTGGACAGCAACCCGAGTAACTTCGGTTGTCACTCAGAGCAGTGATTATAGATAGCATGATATTCCTGAAGAATTATCAGTGTTCAAATTGTATGTAGCAGGGGGAAAAAATAAAATAAAGAAACAGAAATAGAGAAGATATAAGCCTTCTCATCAAGAAGATATAAACCTTCTCATCTCACCTGTCAGCATGTTTCAAAAAAGCCCAGAAATACAGTCAAGTGGCTGGGAAACAGAGCAGGTAGGATTAACAGTTCAGTCACTATGCAAATGCCCTACCTGCTTGTGTTGTCATCATCATCAGAGTCAATGAAACTGCTTGATTCCAGCTCACTGCTCATCATGGTAGAAGAGCTGTCATAACCAGGAGGGTGCTCACGGTGCCTGTCCAGTTTCGGGTGGCCATTGATCCGGGGGACTGTAAAAACAAAATACATGGAGTATCACAAAGCAAAGAGGAAGAGCACAGAAGTGACACTGTGAGTAGCATGACAGTCACACTGAAAGCTGCAAACAGCTCTGCAGGAGAATCCTTATGCCAAAACAAAGCTCTTTGCAGAACCTGATCTCATTCAACAGCTGGAAAGCTTACTGCCCTGGCTGGCCCGCCTGCTGACCTACCTTTTTTTCCCAACTTTTTCATTTGTCTACAGCTCAATTCATGGGCAAGCCATAAACAGACCAAGGCAGAAGTGGCAGGCATGAACAAGTACCATAATGGCATTAGAACATCAATTAGAAAGGCCATGAAAAGTTGATGTTAATAGGAAAGTACATACAAAGATTTTGGAAAAGCAGCAAACGCAATTTCAGTTGGCTATGAATAGTCTATCAGCACACAAAACATTAAACAACATCCTTTGACAAATTCTATTAGTACCTTGCCTATAAAACCTCCTTTCCCTCATCAGTGCTACGTGTTCCTGTCCCCAGTGCTACAGCACCCGGTCTGGGCAGTTCAGCTATAGTAAAGTCACACTGTCTTGACCATTTCACATGCATAAAATGCTTCAGAACCATTTCTTGTTAATCTCTGTCTGTGCAAACGTTGTCAGACACACAAACAGTCCTGTGGATAATCCCCTCAGTAAGAATGTCATTTACTTGAAGGTACCAGTGATTCATCTTTTTCTGGATGTATATTATAGATTCCCCTCTGCAAAGCAAATTCCTCTGCCTGCTTCCTTTCAGGGACCTCTCATTAGCACATGCATAATCTGTAAGTGCTCCATTTTGTCAAGAATGTTCCTTTCCCTGAAACAAGAAAGGCTCAGTTTGATAAGGCACCTGGTCAAGAAATAAACATAACAGGCTTCAAAGACAAACTGATATTTTAAAAGACACCCTCCCAACTCACAACTCCCTCATAGGTCCAAGAGATCTACCTCTTCAATTACAGAGTAGCAAACCTTCATAAGGGAGGAATGTCTGCAGTCAGAATTACATCGGATACTGCGTAATACTTCTGATATTTCTTTGTGCCTGAGGAACATGGGTGTAATTATTTTTGCCCATAAAAATGTTTAGGAGGTTTGTTAGAAGGTGAGAAACATGTAAGACCTCAGGGGTTGACTGCTGTCCTCTAGGAACTGCCTCAAAGTCACAGGCTTGTGGTGTTAAAAAAAATGAAGCTTATCAAGTTTCGAGTTCAGGCCTCTGCCTTCAGATCCATGGTACATTGTCTTATTTCTACACCGTTCCCCTGAACAAAACAAAACAAAACAACAACAACAACAAAAAAAAAAAAAAAAAAAAAAAAAAGAAAAGGGCACTGACTGCTTAGAAACTTCAGTTGAAATGAATGTTAATACCTACAGTGATACACGCGGGGCTGTGCTTCTGGATAGCATCGGACTGGTTCCAATGGCCTCAGCAGGTGGTGACACCACTTGGGACAATATCTCCTACTGGGAGTGGGTCTCAGAGGGGACCGCTGCTCTGAGTGGAGCTCCTGTTGCCTCTCCTGCTGTGGCTGGCTCCTACCAAAACACTTCAAAAACGTGGGAGTGACCATTTCCCTGCCCACACTGTGCCCACTTAAGGAAATCCCCAGCGTGCTCTGTGACTATCACTCTGTCCAAGTCCAACAAACAGATCCAGATGTCCAAGGAGCTTGTCCAAGAAGTTATTTTTCATGCACAGTGTAAGAGGAAAAAAAGAGCCAGTTCAGGGCTCCTCCCAGGACACTGGAAAATTAAATTCCTGAAGACTCAAAGATTATGAAATATATATATATATGTGTGTGTATATATATATATGAATGCTCTTCCTCCATGACATAATCCCAAGGAAAGCTGTGCCCAACAGGCAGCGCATCGGGTAAGCAGTGTATCTTGAAGGACTGGGAAAATAGAACAAAAATCATTTGCATTGACTTTGCCATTTGCCACTCTGCCATTGCCACAACACACCTGGTAACCACGTCTGCTGGATACAAGTCACTCTTTTTCCCTAATCAGTTCTGAAAACCCTGATCCTTTCATAGCCACATTTTTTATGGGATCCTGTAGTATGACATAGCTCTCTTTATCCCAATAAACCACACATAAGCAGACCTCTAGAACTGGCATAATTTTAGACTTTAGAATATAGCCAGGTAGGATATAGTTGAATTAATCTTTTTTCCCCAGGTTTCTCCCCTTCAGCCACACAGAAAGACCCTGACCCTCCCTCTCATCACAACACGCTCTCCTGCCTCAGGCCCCCTCAGTTTTCTGCTACCTCGCAGCCCCAACACAGACTGGGAACCCAAGGACAGCATCCACAGCCTGGCCCCCTGCTAACCCCACCAACACCCTGCCAAGAAACCCCAGGACCCCTGTGTTCTCCCCCCTGGAAGGTGGCTCCTGTCAGCAGCTGGGGCAGCTCCTGACAGCTCTACGTCCCACATTACCTCAGCTCTATGTCCCACGTTACCTCAGCTCTACGTCCCACGTTACCTCAGCTCTACGTCCCACGTTACCTCAGCTCTACGTCCCACGTTACCTCAGCTCTACGTCCCACGTTACCTCAGCTCTACGTCCCTCAGCTCTACACAGCCACTGACCTCCAGCTCTGCCATGGAGACTGGAAAATGCTGACAGAAAACCCTCCCTCAGTGAGTGAATGCCTTCAGGGGGTGGGCAAGCTTCAGCTACTCCCCGAATAACTCGGGACAAATTAGTGGAAGTCAGGTTGTCCTTGAAAATAAACAACCTAGAAAGGTCAGTCCTGCTGACAGGGGACCTGGGGTTGCAGTGTCCTGTTTCCAGCAGACAAAGGAAACACAAAGCATGTGGTTTAGGGTTGTGTTGCAGGCTCAGGAGACCCACCAGACAGCATAAGTGAACAAAAACTCTGTCCCCTCCTTCTAATGAGGAAGGAAAGCACATTCAGCACATGTAAAGCACTGCCAGGGCAATTAGACTACAGCAGTGTCATATACAGCTGAGATGGCAAGACATAGATTTATGTGGTATTTACATGGTCTTGAATTCTTCACAAGTATTAGCTATGAAGAAAGTGAAAGGCACACAGAAGTGGAGATGGATGAATGATGGCAATAATGTACGTTTCTTTTTCCATCTGCCCTGACTCAATCCAACATGATTTTGCTGCCTGCAGCAGGACTGCACCTGGAATGCTTCAGTCAGATCCTAACACCACATCAGCAGGAATTTGTTGGCACTTTTAAGCCCATTCCAAACATCCAAAACAATTCCAGAACAGTTAAAGAAGGAAGTGGAAAAGGCCCAGTATCTAAATGCAGTTTCCCTCCCTTTTCCTCTTTAGCTTTTCTGCAGTGGCTTATTAAATATAAATATATCATTATTTTGTTACTATAATAATTAAATATATGGATTACACACAAAGATATATTTTTTAAGACTTCTGATTAGCAATGTGCTGGCCACTGAGCAAGTTAAAACTTCAATTTATGCTTCTCCTATCATTCAATAAAAAAACAAAAATGGAAGCGAACTGATTTTTGATCGCTGTAAAAGGTGTTTCCTTAAAAGCCAGTGCACAGCTGGATTCAGCTGGAGCTGGAATGGGTAAACAGATGTGAGACAAATAAAAGGGCTTTTTTGCAGATCTGAGGAGGCACTGATAGCTGAGAGCAACTTCAGTATTTCTAGATATTCCAACCAAAATACCTCTGGTTTATATAAACTAGATCAGAAGAGCTCAGTATACTAACAACACAACCTGTTTGTTTTTTCCCTTTTCCTTTTTTCCAGCGATATATTTCCTGGTTATTAAATTTTAAATTATTATACAGATAGACTTCACATGTTCCCTGTTTGAACTATACACAGCTACAACAGATAACAGTAGCGTTACCAGTATGCAAACACACTTCAATTTTAACAATGTTTTGTACCTCACAAAGAGCACCCAGGTAGCCTTGAGTTCCCAGGACAGGTTAAGGTGGGAATTTAAATCCGTAAGTTTTTGTAAGCTCTATACCCAAATTAAAATCCCCTTTCCTAGGTTTTTCTAATTTAGCCAACACCGTTTGGGGTGTGAGGGTCAGGAACTATTACTGTAATTGAGTGAGTACTTTCACAAACCATGATTATAAGGATTATATTCATAAAACACTCCCAGATATTCAAGTCTTCAGTCTAAACAAGAATCATTCTGTGCTCTGGTTCAGTGCCTGTCCCATTAATGACCAGGGACTTTCTGCCCGACCCTCTGCTCCTGTTTCTTCATTAGAGGATAACAGAGTTCATTGAGACTGTCTGACAAAAGCGCTTCAATGTGTGACAGAGATTAGAATAAAGCATAGCCTAGGAGGTTAAAATATGTCCTCCTTGACTTTTATCAACAGCAGAGTAGACCCTGCCAGAGGGACAAAAGCACATCAAAGTCCTAAAGCAAACAGGCCTTGAAAGCAGAAAAGAATAGAGCAGCATCTGTGTGACGAAGCTGTAAAGAGGTTCTGTGACACTGCAGAGACCAGAAGTGACAGGGTCTCAGGAACAAGTCACAGCCAAGCTCCCAGTTTAGAGAAAAAAATACAAAGCTTCCAATCCTCATAAATGCAAAAAGTTTTTACCAATTAATCACAGGAAATATGTTACTGCTTTTTCAATGAAGACTTGCAACCCACCTCTGCAGAGGCTCGGATATGAAGTAGGGAAGAACAACTATATTGTCCACTCCTGCTTTATGCTTGCACCCATCTGCTATATCCCTGCACCTTGACTTGCCTTGTTTTTGAAGTTCTTTGAAGCCCTGAAAACCTTAATTGTTCTGCAGTGCTATCAGAGAAAGGCTTCTAGCCATTGTCACAGAACAGACTACAACCAGGAACCCAGGTCCCGCTCTCAAGCCTGCCAGTGTCCCATGCATGGCCATCTGGTCACTTCAAAACTTGAGGGGCTCCCCAAGTCCCTGACAGTTTTTTATACATGTCAGAGTCTTGAAAGTCTCAGCAACAATTGCTAAGAACTGAATTTTCAGCTACTACTGTTCAAGTTCCCATTGCAATTGTTTGTACTCACAGCCTTCTTTGTTCAGATTCCTTGGCACATACTATGGTAAAGAAGATACGTACTGCAGCAACAACTGGAAATCTGCCACAGCTCCTCTTCCCAAACATTTGGGTCTCTCCAAGCATGCCCACATTGAGAGCTTCTCAAAGCACAGGTCATTATCCAGCATTTCTCAGCTGGATGCACTATAGTTAAGTTCACCCCACAGCAAACTCAGTGTCAAAACACTGGTGTCAACACTTGACATCTGCAGACTTGTCAGAAACAGAGCAGTAGCTATCAAACATTCTCCAATGCCAAAGGAAACTTCTCCCTTAATTACCTCCCTAATTAGAGCTTCCATAGTCCCCTATCCCATTCCTCCCCTGCAAACTGAGGTGGGAGCATTGTTCTAGGCAGCAAGGGGTCCCATGGACATGTGCCAGGCAGACCTCCCACGTTTCTAATTAAGATCCTCACTCTACTTTCAATTAATAGGACTTTGACAACTTTCCAAAGCAACAAGGACTTTTGTTGTTTTAAGAGTGCAAGTGAAGCTCTGACATACTGACAGCTCAACTCTTTCAGACTAATTTTATATGAAGCTAATGCCAGGGATAGATTTGCTACTAATTAGTGTGAAAGGTGATCAGGAAAAGACATATTCCCCAATTTATACAAAAGCCTCTCTAAAAAATAGTAACATAAAAAAATTTTCTGCATGTAGCCTCCACAACATAATTCATCATTATATACATACACACGCACACGTACACACAGAAAGAAACTTAGCTGACAGGACTCCTCTTTCTCAGCTTGTTCACTTTATTAACTTTACTAAGAACACAACAGCAATATCGGAGTGAAACTTCTTTCCATTTGAACTCCTGGAAAGTGCTTAAAGCATGAGAATAATGTAAATTTAAACTTAGGCTATTCCCTGGAGAAAAATTACATCTCTGCACGTTGATCATTATTTCTCCAGCTTTAGTGAGCACCTGTGGATGACAATTAGCATGTGCTTGGCATATACAGCATTGTGAGCTGTATTCTGGACCATGAGCAGCCAATGCTCTACTAAAACTTACTGAAAAGGAATGCAGTAAAACAAAAAGTTAGAGATCCTATGAACAAGAGCTCCTTGTACAGGTAACAGCTTGGCACACACATAAGCAAAGCTCTAGCACAGGAATAACACAAATGTCGCTTTCCTTTAGACTTCACACAGCTGTAAATCAGATCCAGGAGCTAAGTCTGGAAAGCAGAGCGAATCCCTGATCTAGTAAATCACAGGCTCTTTGCTGCAAAATCCTTTTGCATTTTCAACAAGAGGTGTGAAAACTCTGTCAGGTTATCAGGTATGTCGCACATCTTCTGGCCTCAGTATGCCAGCAATATTTATAATGGCCTCTGCATGTATGTCCATAATTGCCCATTAGCAATTCAGCAGAAACAGCTTTTCTATGATGAGTAATCCTTGCAGGATTAAGTACAGCATATAGGCTAGGATTTGTGAACAATTCACCCATAATTCCACATTTTTAATTATCAGTCACCAGAGAATCTGGTTAGTTTACCATCACCTCGACTCTTCAAATCAAAACTGAATGCCTCTGTAAAGAAACCTGTTGCATGCCTGCAAGCACAGGCTGACAGTTTTCCAGCCCATTGTATCAACTGCATGATTATAAATAATAATAATGTCCAACTCTGAAAATCTATTGCCAAAATCCTTCTTCTAAAAATTTCACTTGTACCACTAGAAAACAATTTGTGATTTGTGCACACAGATCTTTATTTTACTGCCCTTCCCTGCAGTACTGCCCTTCCCTGTTTACTTATCTTCCCTGCCCTGGGGTTTTCAGGGAGAACCTCCCTCTGTTGAACCTCTCAGTTCCACAGGGATCAGGAACAGGGTAGTTATCTTGCTTAATCTGTACAGGTTTTAGCACAATGTGTCTACATCTATGCAATTCCCAAGTGGCTCATTTGCACCTTTACTCACTTCACCTTGTTTGAAAGGAAGGCCATAATACAGTTTTCCCTTGTGAATGAGTACTACTCATGGTCAGGGTGGGTAATTCTTTGTCATTCACTTTATACCAATAAAGAGCTCAAACAATTACAAACACTCTGTGGGTCCATGTTATTGTACACCTTGGTGAGCTGGCAGTACTGAACCTGTGTTTTGGCTATTCTGGATAGTAACACCTAAGGAACCAAACTATGAGTAACGTAGCATGCCAGTGAAGATCTCTCATGCTGCACCTCTGTCAACTGCTAGAGCTGTAATTTTGGTACTATTTAAACAAGCCTCTACAGGACAAGATCAAACAAACTAACTGCATTTCCCTCTGCAGAGAAAGGAGGATTTACCCCTGTTTCATAATGACAAGTGAGTGCATAGCTTCTGTCCCTGAAATAGCTGTGAACCAGGTGTCACAACCTTGCTGTCCTTCCTCCACCCTTCTATGACTGTTCCCCCAATTTACACCCAACTGTGCTTCAGACAAGAGAACATGAAGACTTGAGACAAGAACAAAGCTGCTAGTGTTATGGACAGGACTTAAAAGCCTTCTCCAGGGTAAGGGTGTTTCACTTCTTTGCAACTTTTTCTAGTGGCAGTTGAGGATCTAGTGCTGAACTGTGCAATTTGGAGGCAAGCTTCCACCTGAAATTAATACACCACTGGTTTTGATTTTTTAAATAAAATATTATGACCACAGAAACAGTATGGCTACTAAATGACACATTTCATGAGACCAAAATGATACAGCAGTTGTCCTTCCTTTCTGCACATTAACAAAACTCACCTCTTGTTCACATGCACAGCATGTTGCAGGTAGGAGGCCTAAATTGTACTGAGTACAGGCAATATTTGCATTACCGAGTGACATGTTTTTCCCTGAGCACAGCTTAGACTGGTAGAGGAAGGAGGAAATTCTATCCCATTTCTACCTAAAGGAAAAAGTATGAACTGGTTTCAAACCACTAGAAGGCTTCTGCCTTCTCCTGTGCTCAAACAACACCATATGAAGAACCTAGGTCCTACACCAACAGCAATCAGATCTCTTGCCACCAGCTCATGTCCATGGCCAAACATGTACTGGCATTAGTTCAAACTAATTTCAAAAACAAATCACCTTTTAACATTTTTCCTTTAACAAGTTTTTAAGATAATACTGTTAGAAGATTCTGCTTGGTTCTGTGATTTCACTAAGGAATCTGCAGCCAGGATCACACAAAGACAGCTCTCTGCTCCTCCCACTGAGTAATTTTCATTCTCTCTGAGTCAGTTACAAGTTGGAAGGGTTAAATGAAAATAAAGACACCTGCTTCTAACCCACAGAATATATATGACTTCTGGTTTTCTAACTGGAGGCAACTACTTTACTGGGTGGAGCTGTCAATAAAGCCTGGGATGACATCTCTTGATCCCAAGTATTCCATACTCTGGACTATATTAAACTCTATGGGTGGCATCAATTCATGCTTACCTAAGCCAGGAAATTCTTCTCTGGCAATGAATGAAAAAAAAAAAATAAAAAAAAAAAATCAAGCTTACTTTGATGTACAGACTACAGGCAAGAGATGAAGTTCTGTAGTTTATGTGTGAACTTTGGGTGCACTTATGTATAGAAAAAGATCTTCAGAGCCAATGAGCTGTGGTTATACCAACATAAAATACTACTGATGATCCAAGCCTAGGGGAAATCAACAGAAATTATTTCAGAGGATTTTGGCTCGGATCCTGTAACATTAAATTACTTTGACTCTCTAACTGTCTACATTGCAAACTCTCAGCACATCACACAGATAGCATGCTCCGTTTTTAAATGAGCAAAGTTGAATCGTGGAGGCAGCCTAGCCATAAGAGTACAGAGCTCAGCATTGAGTGTCATTATTTCTCTCCAAACCAATCATTTTCTAATACTACAAAAAGGTCTGTGTATCATCAAAAAGAAACTCCCTGCCACTTGTCCAGTCCTCTTCGAAAATGCTGCACTTCAAAGAGTTTCAAAGCAATCAATTTATTCCCTTAAAATAATAATAGTCCCTGAAACACACAGGAATGTAGACACGCTTCTCTTCTGTTCATGCAGAAGTAGTTGTTACTTTGAAAAAATATCAGAAAAATGTTGTTTCTAAATGAAAAGAGGGAAAAATAAGATAGGACTCACCATCCTCATGCCCTTCTCTATTTCTCCGTCGATGTCTGTCTCGACGGTGGCTGATAACTGACTCTGTTCCTGTTTCATTATCCAGGCCATCTCGGCTGCTGGCAGCATTTGGGCTGTTAGAGAACAAGCAGGAAGAAACAGTGGAGTCACCACCTTTTTTTTTTTTTTTTTTTTCTTTTTTTCTTTCTTTCTCATTTTTTTTGTTTATTTTTTTCTCCTTTCTGTTAAAACAGTTGCAATCACCAGCATGTTGGTTTGGAAACCAGAAAAAGGTTCTGCAGATGAGCTCAATCTTGCTGTAGTGCTGTGAGATCCCTCAGGCCGCTCTGCTCACCCCAAAACTACCTGAAGGGTGAGAAGAGAGTTCAATACCCAGGCAGGGACACAAGAAGTATCACATGGCACTGAAAAAGCTGCTACAAGGCTGTTGCTTGGCATTTCCCTAGGAAAAAAGCCTCCTGATGGGCTAAGAAAAGGCAGCATTTTAGCATGAGCAGAGATGTTCACTAACTACAGGACAGCTTTACCTGCTAAGACACTTGTAAAGGACTATGGATTTCAGCATAGTCATGAGAGCCTTAACATCACAAATTTGCAGCACGCCTGCCAAACACAAAAGCAAACAGACAACACTGGGTTTTGGAAGAACAGAACTTGTTGCCTCTAGTGCTTAGCTCAGCCTCCAAACACCCCCAATTCCTTCATGTCTCTCAAGTCCTCCCATGTTTATTCTGATAAAGCAATATACACAAATATCTATGAGCTCCTCCAGTAATGCCAGCAGATGGCATGCTCAATCAGGGGTTTATTCTCAAGCCTATGACTTGAGTTGCCTTTTCCACAATATCCCAATATACACATACATTTTTGTTAAACCAAACCCAGTGTTTCAGCTCATTTCCTTTAGTGCTTGTTCACCCCCAAACAGTTGTGTCTTTTTCCTGCCAATAACCTGACCTAGATATAGAGCATGCTGACAGCCAAAGGGCAGAAGCTATAGCTCAGTGTGGCCAATTTTACCTTGGAGCAATGACCTTAAAGGTTGAAGCCTTGCAAGTCACAGCAAAGCTCAAAATAATTAAGTGCATGTCTGTGAAATGTACAAAAAAAACCCCAAGTCCTTTCCTCATGCTCTCAACAGTTTGAAAGCTACACAGATATACCAGCACAATATTAACCTAGTAAGCCCCAGTGAAGGATCATTATGAGCTTTGGGTAAAAACCATAAAGATCTTGATGATGATCTGAGTGCCCAAATTTCTTCCACTCTGCAATTGAAGGCTCTGCTGGGAGTCACTTTCTCACTATTACAATTAGCCAGAACAAAAGGTTTCAAAGTGGGAGCACAGAATTAATCTGCAACAAACAGCAATGACAGCTCCATACTCCTGAATTTCCAAGCATAGAGGAAGGGCCTTTTCTCTGTTCATAAAAACCAGTCTGGCCTTCACCTCTCATTCCAGCAGACAAGTCAAGTCAGCTAACCAAGAGCACCGTGAATTAAACGACCAACACTGGAACCAAGTAATCCCACTGCCTTCTGTGGAAGCCAGACCCAGAACTGGTGTACGGTGTTACCTTTAAGAGGATTGCTGAAAAGCCTTCTACACACACACATTCTTCTAACAATGTACTGTTAACAAAAAAATACATGGCTGCACATTTTAAGCACTGAAGCCACAAAAATTCAAGTAGGTCTTGAGACGTTGTCACAAGGAAGTTTCTATTTCGTGTTTCAGTCCAGAACAACTGAAAAGGGGAGGGTGGCAGTTTCCTAAGGTCACCTGGAGGCTCTCAGACATCTCGGCAGCACCATCTAGTGACTGCTGGCACTGCCCACTGCTACACCCACCTACAAAATTTGGTTTACACCCTAGCAAAGGTGTAAAAAAACTGGCTTGTTTCTTCTCTCACTGCTGATTAAATTAAATTTAATCCTATTTTAGGCACATATACCTAAGAGCTGTATAAGAAAGGTAGCTCAAGGGTTTAAATTGTGACACATGGTACTTCCTGCTGACCTGTCTGCTTCATCTATTTCTTTTATTCTTCCAGTTGCACGATTATCCTGATGGGTCCCTTCCAACTCAGAATATTCTGTGACTATGATTATACAACACCTTGCTTGGATGGGGCTTCTAGGATAAATAAGGCCCAAATCAACACTGAAAAAGGAAGACAGGAGATAACAGACCTCTGGTAGTTTGAACAGCATTTAAAAAATCTCAGGCATTTAGGAACCAAGCAAAATACACTTACAGAACGGCTGCTGTGAAGGTTACAGCATTACACCACTGACCTCTTAAATGGAAATACAATTTGAGGAGACAGTATGGCTGAACCACACCAAAATCACAAGAAATAGCATTTTTAGAAGGATTTCCACATTTGCTTTGTCACCTGAAGATACCATCACCTGCCGTACTGTGCTGGCTGACAGCAGGAAGACACAGATCAGGTTTTTAGCACACTGTGGAGGAGAGCAGGTGCATCAGCTTCAGTCCCATTGGTCTGAGCACACACAGTCATCAGCAATGAGCGGTTCCACCAACACTGAATTGTGATTAACTCACAATGTCATTATTTTTTTAAACAAAGTTTGATCTTGCAGCTATTACACATAGGTACAGGTCAGGGAGACAAAGAACTGGTTATATTTGCAGCCATATGACTGCACTCACCCAGACTTCTCCCAGCCAACATATAGCAACTCCTGAACGCATGAGGGCACTAAAGCCCTTGCAAGACAGTGTCAGGCAGGGTTAGTATTTCCCAATATTTCTTGTACCCTCTAGAAGACATTTATCTGTGAGGGACTCATCCACAACATTTGAGGGCTCTTCAAGGCAATACACACCAAAAAAGTAGTGGAAACACATGACACCAGGCAAATCAAGACATGTTTCCTTCTCCAAACATGTTAAGATCACAGCTAGAACCAGGTCTTGCTTTAAATCCTCTCTGTGTAAACTCTTCCCTGAAAAGGAAGGTTTTCTCAGGATACACCTTGGCTCTGCACACCTAACAGGAAAGAACAAGGCTCCCATGAACTGGGATGACTCTCAGCCTGGCCATATGCAGCCCCAGCTGGTGGCCCCTGCATGCACACATAGGAGGCATCAGTCCATATGTAGATTTTTGCTCTTGCTATCAGTGCTCTGCTGGCTCTATATACTACATCATTACACATAACATCCTAATAAAATGTTGTCAGCCATACACCAGGAGAAGCATTTTGGGCTCTCTCTCTATTGAACTCTTCCACAGTGGGTTTCCACATTAGATATGTAGGATATGTAATTCATTCTAACAATGACAGAGTTTTTATCTCCCATCTCCCTTTTAATTCTTCAGTTCTATTGAGTGTATTAATTTTTCTTACAATAAATAGCTGGTTTGAAGCAGCAGGGAGCAATGTGGGGAAGAAACAGGCAGAAATTGCATTTTTTTTTAAATTTAAAAAAAAAATATATATATATATTAAAAAAAGACAACTTACTGGAATGATGGAGGGCGGGAGTCTCCAATGCCTCCTGTTCTCTCGATGGGTGGTGGAAGGTCCGTGTGGCTCTCGGTGCACTGGGAGCCAGTGTCAGAGTGGGAGCTTTCAGCCAGGACCAGCTGTCAACAGAAAGAAGAGAATTCCCCATGCTTGTACAGGTTTCTGCACTCTGGCACAAGGTGTTCAGACACTGCCAGATCTCAAGGAAACTAGAGGAGAGGTCATGCTCAGTATCTGGTTGCATGGATTCCTGCCAAACTTTCATAAAATCAGGTTGCATTTCACCTGAACATGAAAAGATCATCAGTTAGGATATGCACAAAATTCCTGCAAGCAGCAAGAAATTTTTCCCATCTCAGAACAAACACACACACTGGGCAGAGTGCAGTTTTTGTTGGGACTCATCATTCCAGCATACCCAGAGTTTCCCAAGGACACAAGCTGTCAGCATTCCCTGAAAAAATCCACACGCAATGTGAGACTGCACACACTGCACTCAAAACCAAAATGGTTCTTCTATGACAAACATTAAAAAAAAAGCTGAAAGTTGAGAGTAGGACACCCCATACATGATATAGCTTCTTATGTCAAATAGCTTCAAACCCCCTGAAAACTCACAATCTGCTCTGGATCTACCACCAAGTGTCAGAGTTGCTGCCATCTCTGTCAAGATTCTAAATTCAAACCAAAATCCCCAAATCTCAACAGCCATAAGGTTTAGAAGGGGGAGGAGTAGGTTCCTGATGGCAAGCAGACCTGTGGTTCAAGTGTGCCCATTTTCTCTCTTAATATCTTAAGGCAGAGCTGCTGATGGGAAAAGTCATTTTTCAATCATGCCATGGAAACCAGTACATGCAGTGTGCGCTCTTCAATAATTCATAATGACCTGAAAAACTTTTATAATAAAACTACACTATTGTAACTATCACCTTCAAAACTCCTCTGACACTGCCATTTACATTCAGGGAACCTGGAGGTACCTGGAAGCCTGTCACCCAGGGCAGAAGGAAAGGCTGCAGAGCACCCACCACCCAAGCCCTTACATGGAAAGAGGGAACTGAGGATTTGCTGCAATGATCAATCTTCTCATTACCAACACCAAGCATCTACATACAGCCTGGTGCATTTGGGAATTGTGATATATTCCAGCCCTGCTGAAAAGCAGGATGTAAATTCTTCATCTGACAGCAATAATACACTCTGCATTTGCAGAAATAGCATTTCTTATCTACCAGGCTACCATCTACTTTTCTGTATTAAAAAAAAAAAAAAAAAAAAAAAAAAAAAAGGTTTTGTGTTAAAGGATCCTTTTGTATACACCTATGAAACTTAACATTATTTAAAATCTTACTAGTGCTGCAAAAAGCTCCTGGCTGAAGTATGCACCCAGGAATGAGCAGTGTGATTCCTTTCTCTTCCAACAAATCGGTACATCTTTTACAAGAAAATCAGCACTTCTGCCTCGGTTTCCTTTCCAGAAAGGCAGGATTTGACTGAATCTGCATGACTGAGATTGAACAGGAGGTTTACAACCCTTTTGAAAGCAAATTCAGACTTTGCACACCCTGATCTGGTTCCATATTGCCCCTTCTATATTTGCAATGTTTTTGCAAGAATATGGGGAAAAAAAATCGTCACCCAATTGGAAGGGAAGCTAAAAATGGTTCAGATATTTCAACAGCCCTCACCACACACCGCTTTCCGGACACTGTCAACAGAAGCTGGACTTGACCTAGTGACCTAGAGGTGAAAAGGTTTATAACCTATTACCAACCCGCTGAGACAGCCAATCACTTTGCTGACTCTCTTTAAACAATATGATTATAAGGTCTTGAAATAAATACTCAAGATTATTCCACTTGACAAAGAGGCAGCAGGGTCTCAGCTTCCCTCTAATTTTAGCTGTGGAAGAACTAGCCCTATGTAAGAGATTCTAACTAGAACTGGTTAATTTATCAAGGACTAATTCTAATATCATCATCAGATGGATGTTAAGTGCTAAAGAGAGGATGGAGGAGGAGAGGGAACAGGAAATGAGGGGACTGGTGTTCAGGATGCAGTACACTGCTCCTGAGAGCACACACCATGAATAAGAGAAGGCAAACACACACACTGACTGTCAAAAAGGAACTGCCTGAAGACAAAACAGTTCTTCAGCACCACATGGAGTCGGCTGCATTATTCAAACTCTCTTATCACCAAAACAAGAACAGCAGAGGAAACACTGAAGGGAAAAATACAACATGAGCTTTCCTAATAACTTGATAATTAAAGTTTCTTTCTTTCAGGTTGGGAAGTTAATAGGAGATGTTTAGAGAGCACGTTGGCATTATGGAGATGCAAGAATGTCTCTGAGCCTGTCTCATCCCCTGAGGAACCTCCACGCAAGTGCTTTCACTAATCAAACCAAAACAAGGGATAAAAAGAAAAGAAAAAAAAAAAGGAAAAACCAAGAAACTGGGTGTAGGCAAGATCTGTAAATCCCCTTGCCTTTCACATTCTAACTTCTGTCAAGCTACCCAAACAAGAACCTGTCCTGAGTTATCTGAAAGCAGAAAAACATGTTCCTTCTTCAAGGCTTTCTGCTGATGGCAACACCTTCTTGAGCTCGATGCAAAATGAGAGATGAGCAAATGAGCCAAAGCCTTTCCCTATTTCCAGCTAATTGTCCTTTAGTATTTCACTGCTCCCAGAGAAAGACGTCTTGGCAATGTGTAGCCCATTAGAAAGACAAGCCCACCATCCTGGTTGAGGCTGCAGATCCCCTTGGGAGTTTGGAGCAGAAGCAAAATCCATGGCAGCCAAGCAACTTATTTGGGAATATTGTCCCTGGGCTGTGATTTCCTGAAGGATAAAGCCCTGGCTACCCACTTTGTATTGTGGATTAGAGTCACCAGCAGCCTCAGACTGTGCAATCACCATTACAAAGGGAAAAGGGCTGCAGAAGTGACCTGTATTCATCTTTCAGCTGCACTCAGGAAATCCCAAATCAATTCACTACCAGATACACTGAACTCAAGATATATTCACACTCCAGAAAAGATGCTAGCAACACCTCCTGCTTCTGAGTAGGCTGTTAATCCTAGAAAAAGGTATTTCAGATTTCAGGTAGTAAATCATAAACACAACAGCCATGATAACACAGTGGCCAGTACAGAATATTTTCTGTTTACCTTCCCCAGGTAAGATCCATGCTGTACTGCTAGTTGCAGCCTTTCCACATGAAGTGTCATTTAGACACCATCTTTGGGGTGAAATTTTGCCCCTAAGGAATAATAATAATAATAAAATAAATAAATAAACAAACCAACTCAAAAGTCCAACAGTTTAAACAGGTTGCCTAACATGATCTTACTCTTTATGATAACCCCTTGCAAAAGGACCTTACCAGAGATGTTGGCAAGAGCTTGGAGCAATTATGTTGTTAAAATAAGATACAGATTGTCCAGATCTATGTCTGGTTACAAGTGGAGCACTCACCCTTCATCAAAGCTTCCTTTCCTGATTTACACATGTCCGTGTCCAAGAGCATGAGAATATAAATGCATGGCTGCAGACCAAATTCATGAAAGCACCAGAAAAGAGCAGTAGAAAAACATTTGTTGTGCTAGAAAGGAGAATCTGCACTAGAAGATGGCACATGCAACAAGATTATTAAGACTGCAGTGTCTGTCTGTTTTTTCCCCAATGCCAAAAGGCTCAGAAAGGCAGCGTAACACCAGCACAATGCAACACTGTGCTCAGCTGGAGCCTCCTGGTGAGGCAGCAGCCCTGCCTCTTGCCAGGCAAAATGCCTTCAACTTGATGAGGGTTTGATCATGACTGCAGAAAAGGAGGAATTCAGTGAGGGTGTACACTTGCTGACAGAATTCACACCTCACTGCCCTGGCTACATGTGAACTGCTGCTCCCTGCTTCCCCATGCTAGCCACCAGTTCCTCCTTTTTTCCAACAAGTGACACTCTGTAAATCATTAAGTGTCCTATTAACTTTAAGATAAACTGTGTCTTTTTCTTTGATGAGCAACAGGAGGAATAAAATGCTCCAAGCATTATCCCACCATGAACGGTGACTACAAGGAGCTCCTGGGCTGCCTGTTACAGCCTTTCACTGTGTTTCCACAAGAAACGCAGTGTTAACCCCAGCTTGCTGGCCAGCAGCCAGCCCTGATAATTGTATTTCACCCACCAAGCTTCCCCTGCAGCTCTGACTGGCAGCAGCATTTCAATCCCTTTCTCTGCTTGTCCCGTGCGGGCACTGTGTGCTGTTCAAGGCGTGCCTCTGGGCTGTAAAGCTGCTAGCTGTTGGTTCCACCCCAAAGGGCTGCACTTCCACATGGCATGGGGATACCTGCTGTGGGCTGCACATGGAGGAAGTTAATAAAAAAAATTCTGTTGATTCCTTTCATTCCCTGGCATGCTGGAAAAGAATCCAGGGTCTTCCTGATAATCAGTCTATCAGCAGATGAATGAAGGTGTGTTCAAGCTGTGAGGAGAAGAAACAGGTCCTAAAATCCGTTCATTTTATACAAAAGAAATCAACAGGAACCAGCTTTGGTGGATTTTCATTCACTACCTCAGTTCTGTGCCAAAGGGCAACAAGAAACTTTGCTGAAGATCATTTAACAACCCTATGTTGCCTTGCACAGCAGAAGACTAAGTGGTTCTACCCAGCAATTTTAATTGCAATTACAAACACAGTGTTTGAAAAGCTTATGTACAAACAGGACAAGAATTATCTGTTGGCACCAAGATAATAAAGAAAAAAAAGGAAAAGAGGCAATGACATCACTGCCAGCCAATGGGAAATAGTGCACATTCCCTACAGCCAGTCAGGGAATTGTTCCCAGATGTTGCAAAGCCTTCCTAAAAAACACAGATAACAGCCAGCCGACTTTGTGCAAACTGCTGGCAGAGGCCACTTCAGCTGGCTCTGATCTGGCAGCAACCAGAAGCCAGTTCTTTCTACATTCCTAGCTTCCACTGGGAGACTGTCCCTGGACTATGCAAAGAGCAGAGAAAAACCTTTGAAAAGGTTTTCTTCCATACAAGCTATTTTTCCAAAAAGGACTTGAACCTGGGAAAAAAAAAAAAAAAAAAAAAAAGCACGAATAATATCCCTCAGGCAAGCAGCCCTGAAGAACTCAAAACAAATTATCCCGAGAAAAACTGTACCCTAGGTTTTATATGTCTGTATGTGTTAGCAGAATGGGCACATGTATTGGCTAGTTTTTGCTGATGTGTTTCTGTAAATGCATTTACAGTAATTTCTAGGTGAAGACCTCTTGCCACACAATTAACACTACTCTCTACATTGTGGAAAAACCTAAAGGTTAATCCCTGAAAAGGAATTTCCTAAGTAACAGCCTTCTAGCCCAAATTATTTAGTTCTTAAAAAAAACAAAAAAACAAAACCAAATCAAAACAAAAAAACAAAGCAAAACCCAACAGAAAAAAACCCCACCCCAAAGTTAGAAAGACAAGATCTAAGATGTGGAGGAGAAAACCCAGCAGGACACAGGAGGGATGAGGAGGAAGTTTAAATAGTTAATTAGGAGCAGTGATTCTAATTCGATACTGATCTGGCTGGAGACTGAGTTCCCAGGGCAGCAAAAGTAAGCAACAACTTAAGACTTGCAGATCCTCCCTTGAACATTTTCCCCTATGGAAATCAGTCCTGCATATGACACCAAGATCAAAGTTCCTCCCTGTGACAAATAGAAGGATTCAAATGTTATTAAAAATGATGAAAATCTCAAATTTCTGAATGTCAGTCATCTTGTAAACTTCAAAGTAGTCACTGCACCAGTCAAGAGGAGGTGCAGGGGAAGAGACAGCTAAGCCTTAGCCTGTGCACTTAATGTTCCAATTTTAAACATGTCATCTTGATGTGAAATACAAGCACATACGTTGCAGTAATTCACAGGGAGGACAACAATTATCACAGATGGCTTTGTGAAAGAATCCCAAGCTGCCTGCTACCAGCTGATGCACATTTTCTAGCACAGGAGACAAAGAAAGCTCAGGCCCATCATGTTAAAAAAACAGAAAAATAAACAACCCTGCCCAAAACACAGGTTTCCCAGAAAGTAAAGATCAACCTTGCCAACCTTGACATATATATATGCAATTATCTGTTAAATTCAGTGAGTAAGATGTCAAGGGGTTTGAAACTGTGAACAATAAATTTACAGTAAGATTTACATAAAACTAGCCCAGTATTTACCAGCAAATAGAGGCAGATAAGCACTGTAATTTTATGGGTGTTAGTGTGGAAAAAGTAATTTGCAATTCATAATGCAGGTCAGATAGATGTTTCAGTTGATTGTTCAGCAGAGAACATCCCTGGCTATCCTCATCTGCAGGAGGTCCAGGAGATGAGCTCAGAAAGGAGCTATAAACTGACCCACACTGGTGGGCAGGTGTATGAATTTGGAAACAAGGAGATGGGTGGGAGGGAAGGAAGGAAAGAGCCTAAGCCTTCTGAAGCAAGGTATCCATCCAGACTACCTGCAGGAATCTGTGCTGTCACAGAATTAAAACATAACATTTAACTCATGTGTGTACATATATATATTCTTGTTCTGATCTTACTGGTCTTTATGTTCTCCTGGTTTCCAGATGGAAGATAGAAAAGGCATATATTTTTTCATATTATTTAAGTTCCTGGGAAAATAAGTCAGTTCTCCTTGGGTTTCTGGCTGGGAGAGGGAAGAAGGGAGAGGTTAAAGAAATGGGATGTAAAGGAGGATTTAATAATCCACATCCTTATTCATGTGGAAGAATTTGGGGTTGGTGGGTTGCTTTTGCCTAAACTCGAAGAAATTTGGCCCTTGCTGAAACAACCTGAGTCACATTTTGCTGCAGAGAAGATCCCAAACAGTGTCTACAAGTTCAGAATGAATCATCAGTGTATTGAATCACCAGTGCAAATATACATTCTTTAACTAGACTGCACAGATAAAAACAAACACTATCATGGCTCCTGAATGCACTGGGAAGAAGAGATCCAGTTCAGTGATGCAGAAGACCATCTGAGTATCAGTCTGTTGTTTGAAATAATATTTATCAGTTCAGCAGTATGGGAGAAAGGCGAAGAAAAAAGGAGTGAGTGGCACTGGGGAGCAAATACAGTGCAAGTGTTACATATGGAGAAGGAGGAAAGAGTTTCTCGGGGTTAATTTGCTTTCCTGGTAAGAGCTACTATTCATTTCTATCCCTTTGCTTTTACAATTGATGCTGCTCTCATGCTACAGCAACATAAATGCCATCTTCCTCGTCTTTTTTTTATCTGAAGCTTTTGGGATGCTCTCTTCTGCTTGTTAATTACACATGAAGTCCCTTTTTGTACAATCTATTCCCATACCGTCAGAACACCACGTTATAGCCCACAGTAATCTTTGGACTGACGACAAAAAACAGTACTACCAACATTCAGAGCTTAAGCATAGCCTGAAAGTAGCACATTCAGCAGCATGAAGCCCTTCAGCCATCTCCAGCCCCTCATTAGAAAAAAAGACCTCACACCACAGCAGTGGCCATCAGCACATGACTCCAGCCATGACTTGGAGAAGTTAACACAATCAGATGTTCAGTTCCCTCACAAGAACAGACAGAAGCCCATGATCTCACTAAGAAAGAACCTTGTGCTGTCTCCCACATTACTCTAGGACGACCATCAGTTCCCGAAGACCACAGCTGGTTGGTTGGTTAAACATTAATTTTATTCTCTAATGACTTTATTTTAGAGATTGAATACTTGTTTTGATAACCAATTTACTCCTGCACAGAGCACACCACTTGGGAATCTTCCCTTCTTTGCGAAGGCAAGTGGGCAGAGGAAGAGAGGCAGCAGTGGGAAAGATGACACAACATGTTCCTAACATTAAAGGTTTCATGTTTAAACCACCTTTTCAGCTCTGCACACCTTTGTGGGCTTCACTCTAATTTTTAAAATAGATTACTTAATAAGAGGGTGGTATGGATGTAATGAAAAACTAAGCCTTTACTTCCACGCAGTTTGAGATTGAAGACAATCCTAGAAATCAGAATCCATGGACCAAGTCCTATGCCCACTGTACCACACCACACAGACACATGAGCTGACATACCCAGGACACCACTCTTCCATTGAAGCAAGGGAGCTTTGCATTGTCGTCTGAGATCTCCTCCTTTACCACCCTGGAAAAAAAAACAAACAAACAAAACAATAGGAAGAAAATCAAGAGTTTGAAATTACATCAGATCAGAAGAGACAGCGGTCCAGCAAAACCACAAATATTTACTAAAATGTTGGTCTCAGCAACACTTCTGTGTTTAAAGACTATTGGAACAAAGGAAGCAATGGCTTTGGGTCACACAGCAACCAAAGCTGCAGGAGATCCCAGAGCAACAGGGTACTCCTGCTACCTCCTGGGAGTCACTTCTCTTTACTACTACATGCCAGTGTGAATACTCAAGACTTCCTTTTTGTTACCTAACAAACTGAGAACCTTTTGGACAAGGCAGGATATAAACACACAGGAAAGCTCTTTGGAGTAGGGGCTGTCTAAACTTGGGTAAAAAGGAGATATGTGGTATGTTTACACCAAGACAAAGAGCAGATTTGTAGCAGAAATAGATTCCTGGCCTTGAGTCCCTACACAGGGACAATTTGTTTCTGACAATCTCTCAAGCCTGAAAAAAGACAACCTGAAGTCTAGTCAAGCTCAATTATAATTTGTGGTTTTACAACCACATTTTCCTTTATTTGTGTTTTTGTCTTCCTGTTGCTGTTTAAAAAAACAACCACAATAGCCACAAAACAACTGACTATACATGAAATACTGTCAAACGGTAGAAAAAAAATGGTTAGGAAGGAGAAGACAGGAGAGCAAATGGACAAAGTAGTTCTTTCCATCTTACGCTTGGAAAATTAGGAATGAATAACACCATTGCTAATATTCTACTAGTTGTAGATTTTAATCCTTTTTTAATTTTTTTTTTTTTTTTTTTGAAGAAGAAAGATATTTCTTTCTCCACATTTATTTGCATTATTAATGCCTAGCAGGACAAAATTAGACCTGACCCCTGCCCCATTGCTGGAAAGAAAAACATTTGAAAAACATTCATTTAACTCTTTATGCATTTGTCCTCTACCTTTTGGTCACAAGAAACGGGTCATATGATTTAATTACAGTTTTTAGTCATTTGTAGCTGGACTCTCTTGAAACAATTAAGAGTAAATTTCATTGAAATCAACAGATACTCAGTGCTTTAACTGACAACTCGATGAAGCTCTCAGACCCGTAATTCTGGAGCTGCAAGCTCTGTGTGTAGACACAGGATTTCAATGTTTGCATGGATCTCCAGCCCCAATGGACTGGCTCCAGTTCAGACATTATCTTTTGTGTCCCCTGGAGTCCTGGAGACATCACTCACTCAGCAAAGATCCAGTTGCAGGATCAGCAAACAGAGATGCTGCAGTAATTTTACCTTGGCAGCTGCTTGTTGAAAACGACAGGATCTCCCTTTCTTTCCCATAAGGAAATGCTGCTTGCTGTTTCCCAGAAATCATACACACAAGTTCTGCACTGAGCTCTAAGATGCAGAAAAGAGTCAGGCACTGAAAATATACCCATGGTGAGGTTCTCTCCAGAGAAAAGGCTCTGGGGGCCTTCTAAAGATGACACATACAGTGGCAGTGAGGATACCCTGCAATACTGCACAGACTGGTTGAGCACTCCTCGGGATGGAAATGAGCAGGCTGAAGTCACCACTTCCCAACAACACAGCACCAGCTTCTGCTGCAGCTAAAGGGAACAACTTCCAGATCTGTTGCAACTTGAACAACTAAATATAGCCTTGAGCTATGAGGCAAGAGAATGACAGACTGTAATTCCCAGCTTGCTTTGGGTAGCAAACAACAGTGCCAAGAACATCAAAGACAGCAGCAGCCACTAATTTCAAATATCGCTGTTTTACAAATCATTATTTGTAGTGAAGAGACGACTCCTTTCAGTTCCTCAGGAAGGGGAAGCAATGGAGAGAAGGGAAGAAAGGAATAGGAATGGCTGCAGCCATATGCTTCAGTCTGAGGCCAGCTTTGTATTCAGGAAGATACTTTTTGCCCTACAAGAGCTTAGAAGCAGGGGCAGAGGGAGACCCATGAGAACACACACAGTCCTTTAGGAAATAATAAACACAGCTTGAGACCAGGGTGGGTGAAACCCTAAGTAATGGGTTCACAACTAGACCCAACCCAAGCTAGCATGCCAAGGAAGAAGAGTTGATAACTTTGAACTGCCAGAGACCTCCAGCTGAGATGGAGAGAAGTCCAGAGGTACTGGATGTGGTCCAGTGAGGAGGGATGACACCAGTGCTCCCCAACACAACTGTTAGCAGACTTAGTGGCTGATACTCAGAGCAAAGCCCATCTGACACCAAGAAACACAGCCCCTCCTCTCACATTTAAAGCTTCCCTTCCAGAAGAGGAGATATTTGTTTCCTAGGTCACATCCTGCCTCCTGGCAACACTGTGCCTCTGTAATTGCTGGCAAGGTTGGAACACATCCAGGCACTATTCCAGCACACACCATCTCTGCTTAACCCAGGTCTCTGGGTCAGAGAGAAGAGAGCAAATAAACACCTACCCACAAAGCCATCTACAAAGCTGACACTCAGTGACCACCAAATGGGAACACAACAAACCAGATGTTTCCAGATCAGCTGAGTCTTCAGGGCTGCCCTGTCCTGCCCTGCTGTGTCCCAGCTGTACCCAACTTTCCTTTGCACAGAGGAAGGAGAGGAGACTCTGCTAGAATACAACAAATCTATCTAGAGATTTCTCTGCAGTGTGCAGAGACTTGTAACATTTTCCTCTTCTCCCTACTCCAGAAAAATCTTGGTGCACAAGATCCTGGATCCGTGAGTCCATCCTGCAAACTCATCTACCAGGTAAAAGAACACAGAGGAACAACGCACCCAAGGACACACAGTCCACCAGTGACAGACCATGGAAAAGACTCCACGTTCTCCAACACCCCCCAGCACCTGCTCTACATTTTCAGCAAGCTCTCCACAGTCTAATCTCATCTCAATACAGTCCTCACTTAGAAGGAGTATGTGCAAAAAAACTAGGTGCAGATGTGTGGGGAAGGGAAGGGAAGGAGGGACTAGGTCTCAGCTCACATCCTCTGTTTTATTTGACTTTCAGGAGATTTAAGGACTAATTACTAAATGCAACAATCACTGCTGGGAACAACCCCTCCTTCCTCTCACTTCCTGGAATTGTGCCTGGGTCCTCTGGCTTTGCTGCCACCCCCCTCTGCTCCAACAGGTATCTGTGCATTTAACCCAAACCAGACCTGCTCACCCTCTCACACCTCCCCTGCTTCTGTCACAGGTTTGTACTCCTGGCTCCTGTACCAGGATCCTGACATCTTGCTTTCCCCCAGAGAGGATTTCAGCCCCAAGACCAAGAACTGCTTAGCCTTACCCTCAGTGCCCTCCCTCTGCCAAGCTGTTTGCTCCTCCAGAATAGATGCTGACTCCAGATTAATACCAAGTGAGCTCCACAAACCTCTGGTGACTCTGGCTGTTAAACACTGGGCTGATGGTGTTGCATGCACTTGTATTTTGGTTGCATCACACACACCTCTGACAAACAATCTGCAGAATTAGCCGGATTATTTATTTCTACTTGGAAAAATGAGGTTCTGCACGTATCTTCAATGACTCCCATCACCAAGGAGGCAGATATGAGGTTATTCAGATTATAGCTTTGATTCACAGGACGAGGGAGGTTGGAGGAGAAATCCATGGGTCATGTAGCCCAACATTCTGCTCACAGCAGGCTTAGGTTGCTCAAGGCTATGTCTAGCCTAGTTCTGAGGATCTTCAAGGATGGAGGTTCCACAACCTCTTTGGGCAACTTGGTTGTACATATGAAGCAGCAGTTTTCCGACAAACCCAGCTTTTAATTAGGAAAGCCATAAGTAATCATAAATCCACAACTACAGTGAGTTACTATAAAGGGAAGCTATTTGTAAAACTCGAGTAACTGCTTTGGCAGATTGTAAGCTCACTTCTCATGGGGTTTGATAAATATCTACACACAGGACTAGCAGTCAGTACTCCAGTAGAAGTACTGCACTCCACTGATGCTAAGAGGCTGCTTGGTAGAAAATCAAATTACTTTACTAGCCACCAAAAAAGAATTTTTAAAGCTCTTCAAGAAGAACCCCCTTCCGTAAGGAGTCCAGATTTGTCAAACTACACCCTGCATCTTGCCTGGCAACACGGGGCCAAACTTCCATGCAGAATATAGACATCTCTGAAGAACAGAATGCTTACTACAATAAAAAAGCAAATGATGAGAGCTCCAGCTGTTTTTAGGAAAACCCAAGTAAAATCAAGACATGCAACTCCTTTAACAAGTTTAAATTGCAGAATGCACACAAAGCTGCAAAGCCAGCAGCAAAGATGCTGACGTGCACAGAAAGAAAAAAACCTTCTCACCCTTCTGATCACATGACAAATGGCAAGTACTCAACTGGAATCCAAGGCTGTAGCTCTAAAAATAGTCTTTGTGAACTTGATTAACATTTCAGTTTGAATCTTTAATGCAAAATTAAAACTTGAGGCTTTTTGTTGCTGAGGTCACATCACAGAGAGCCTTTAGCCACCCCTCACACTCAAAGACATCCATGAAAATAAAACCACCCACTGAATTTACAGGTGAGGCTTGGCTAGGATTGAATGTTTATTATAGAAATAAGGAAGAGTGGAGGAAAAGAAATCTTTCTGCAAGCAGATAAACACCCTCATGCAGTGCAGCACAGAAAGGCTCTGCTCAACAAAGATCCACAGCCTTCTGTGATGCATGAAAGCCTCAGATCTTGTCTGCACCCTGCTGAACTGCGAGCAGGAAGCAGTGCTCATCCTTGGGAAGAAGAGCTGAGGTGCTTCTCTATGGAAGGCTCCAGCCAACCTCTCCTCAAAACACCACAGAGTCAGTGTTCTCCTTTTTAGGCTGATATCCAGAAACCCCACTGACAATGCTTGGCCTTTCCCTATATGCACTTTTGGATGCCAGCTCTCACACAAACCTGCCAAAAATGAGTAAGAACGTGTTCCCCACAGTGATGACATCAATGACACACCCAACTGTGAAACAAACCCCTCTTCCAAAATAGATTTGGAGCTTCAATGGACAGAAGCTCTGCTAGAAGAAGAGCTGAGATGGAGCTCTGCTGGGTCTGCAGCACCTGGGCCACACAAGGTCAACTTCCCTCCCGCATAAAGCCATTTGCTACAGCCATCTCTGCTGCAGGCATTCCTCAGCTTGAGGCTAACTTCCTGCCCTTCCACAAGAGCTCCTTCTTATAGGTCCTATGAAACTGTAGCAAGAAACTGTGTGCAGTGGGTGTTAGGGAAGCTACCTTTCTCTGCACAGGTGACAAGCTCAAAAAAACTATTTTTCTTCATTTGTGTAACTGGCTTAGGTCTCATGTTACCCAAAACACTTTCAAAAATCTAAACCCAGTCTCAGTGATCCTGTCTGCAATCAAGAGTTGATGCATTCATGTGTTTACATACCAGTTATCCTCTGCTACGTCTGATCTCGATCACCACACTGAACATTTTTGCCCACACAACTACCTCTTCCCAGTTTTCTCCACTCCACCTTTATTCCTGGAGGCACATCCAGCAGATTGTCACAACAGCCTTCTATAAGAGTAGGGATGATTTATCATCTTTCAGGAGAACTGCAGGATGCTGGAAAAGTTTTGGCACTTAGGTCCTAAACCAGACACTGGCCTAAGATTAAGTAAGAACTACTGTGTTCCCTAGGAGGGAACTGGTTTGAATCTGTCCATTAATTCAAACATAAATCTTCACTTTTTATAGCAATGAGTTGGGACTCCAGGACAACTAAACGTGTTTAGGTTCAGACCAGTACCAGCCCATCCATATGACCTTGAGGAGGTCATCTAGCCTGTTATGTTCCCCCTTTCTACAAGAAAATTATGGGATCTTCATGATTAAAAGTTCCTTGACCAATACGCAGGACAGATATTGGAGCAGCAGAAAGCCTGGTTACTTGGTTAGAGAAGTCTGGAGTTCTGCTTAAGCAAGATGAATGCAAAAAGAACCAGGGGAGCACGTGAGGGAGGGAGGAAAGCAGAGATGACTGGACTGTGAACAGGGAAATTTTGATCTCCAGCAATCCAGTGGAGCCATCTGCACCACACTCACAGCACTTTTCAAGGCTTGTCAGTCCTTCCCAAGTGCAAGAGTCTGACCCAGTGACTCACACTAAAAAGCTCCACATGTTTTAAACCAACTGGCACTTGGGCTCCCAGCCCAGATCTGTCTCATCCTTCCATTTTGGCCAAGTGCAGCACAGCCCAACTCATGCTGGGCTAAGGACCCTCGCCAGAACTCTGGCCTGTTAGCTTGAAAGGGTCTCCAAATGTAGTGCACCCTGCAGCATCTCTGAGGAACAGCTTCCAATTAAGTATTTTTAAATATTTATGACAATGTTAAAGAGCAGTGGCGTATAGGGAACATAACTGGCTTCTCCTTGATTATGAGTATTTCAGTGGCTGTGCAAGGCATGAAAATCACACTAAAATACAAGCATTTATGGCATTGTAAGTTGGTTATCTACAAAAATTAGCCTGGTTTTACTTTTAGCACTGATACCCCTAACTGTGCATAGTGTTATCTTCCACTCAAAAATCAGCTAACCTAGCAAAAAAAAAGGCTAATACGTGCAGAGAAGCCAAGCAAATGGTAGACTCTTGGGAGTCCTTACAATTTTTTTTCAGGAACAGGACCTGCCAAACTGGCCATAACAAAGCATTTTAGTCACACTGACAGTCTTCTGCCTCTTCTAATTTTTCCCTTTATCCTCTACCCCTCATGTTACTTGGTAAATTATTTATGCAACTATATTGCAACCTCACAGGTGTTAATTAATCTATTCTTGCAGCTATCCCAAGGGGCAGAGAAATTTCTGCCATAAAGACAAGGAAGTCGTAACACAAAGGGAGAGGTCAGCATCTTCGTGACCTGAGCGCACATTTCCAAGTCCCAGTCCAATGTCTTAGTTACAAAACAATAAATATTAAACAAGACCCCATAAAATTAAATAGGTCTTGAAAACAACCTAGGAAAAAACACTGCAAAAGAGAGGCTACCGGCAGCAGCAAGTTGGTTGTGGAAAGCCCATTTCAAACAGCCAGCTCTGATTTTGCTTTCCCTAGGGTGCAATTATCTTCAAAACTCCAGAGCAGGACACTCTCAAAATAGCACTTAAGAGATGACATTCAGACAAAGTCAAGGCAGAGATGCAGCCTGTTGAAAGTCTGAGCCTCTGCAGGCTGAGGTGGGGTCATGCCCTGGCACAGGGAGAGCTCCACACTCCACACTGATTCACAGGGATGCTGAGATTCCTGACATGCAGCCCACGCGCCGTCCTCCACGCTGGTTGTGAAGCTGAGGTTGTGAAGCTGAGGACTGAAAGGCAAGAAGGTTCATGGTGCTTTCAGATGATCCTCAACTGCTCCCTCCCCCACTGATGAACAGCAACAGAGGCTGCAAAACTTGTAAGGTCATTTGTCACTCCACCTGTCACGTACTACCAAGAACATGTCTATTTTTCTGCAAAGGGAAAGCTGGTTTTGGTAATACAGGCTCTCTCAGCACAAACTGACTCTAATAATCCTTTTAGCTGTGCTTCCTGTCCCTTCAAAGTTAACCTGGGAAGCATGAAGAGCTCTACGAACATCTAAGATTTCACATCATTCCTAAGGATGCTCGGGATAACATAACTTTAATTAATCAACATTCAAAAAGCATCACTTTGCAGCCACTATCCTTGGACCTCCAGCCAGAAGTGTGGATGCCTCAGCTTAAGCTTTGAACCTGCTTACTATGAGAATAGACAAAGAAGCATTTCAAGGTACTAAATCCAAGTCAGTTTGAACACAGGTAGCTTGAGCAGCAACATGAGCAGTAATGTAGTTACAGAAACTTCTTTACAGCTCAAGGATTCCACTCAGGACTTGGGTACTTCTGGCTTCCAGACCACACTTAAACCCATTCTGCCACATATTATTTCAAGGGCTTCCCACACTAACAGGATGCAAATTGAGATAGATACACCCTTTGCTATCACCACGCAAAATGGCATGCAAGAAGGAAACAAGTTCAACACAGCCTTAGAAAGTAGAGCATATTTCCTAAACAACTCTAAGTAAAGTGTATTTATTTCTACCTGAGTAACCACTGGATATGGCAGCAAATTCATACCTCTTATTACAACTGTTTAATTGATTTTCAATAGAGGTGTCACAGAATCATGATATATATGGTATCAGCTCCCAAACAACATAAAACAAGGAATGCTAAATATACATGAGAGCAGTCAAGATAGGAATCAATTTTAATTCCTCTGTGAAACATTCTTTTTGTGCTCTCTGAGAAGCACCTCATTGTAATAATAAAGCTAGGTCACGAAGTAGCTACAAGTGTTAATCAATACCCCACAGAAATATTATTTACAGACAGGTTAAAATAATTGCTAACAAAGAGATGAATGCCAAACTGGTTGCATGAGAAACAACTGCATTATCCAGCAGTGGCCCCAGTACTCCAAGACTCCAGATACTTGGGTGAAAAAAGAAGCTAATCATAAATTTATTTAGTATGTTCCTTATGCAGAAATCTCCAGCACTGATTACAGATAATATCTCTCTCCCCCTAGGTTATTTGTCTAGACATATTTTAATTAAATGGCATAATTCTGGTCACTGATGTGGTGAAAATTATTTAGTTTATTTTAATAAGGTCTTTTGGTCTACAGCACTCCAGCTTCCAGAAGGGTAACTCCCAGCCCAGGACAAGTCAGACATATGTTGTACTGAATGCCATAGCACCTGTGGCCTCCAGACATCTCAGAAACACAGGCACAAAGGTGGAAACTCTCCCATGAAATTACACACAAAACCTTGAAAGATCATGTACCCTTTTTTTTTTCGTGGGAAGCCACTGGAAGCCTGCTAAAGTCAGTTCTTCATATAAGCTTCAAAAGTGTACTGCAGCATACAGAAACCAATTTAATGCTCAATACCCAATATCTTGGAATCTCTAACTCATTTCATGGCTGTTTCAGTCACTCAATGCATGGCTAGCAGAGGCTCTGTGAACAAAGTATTTTGGAATCCAGAGCTCGAGATAAAGTTGTCCTTATCTACATCCCTTCAAAGTTTAGTCTCCCACGAGGAACAACATGCTGCTGATGTAGGGGAAGCCCAGACACAGCCCTCTGTCATTTCCCTGGGATAGCACTACTGCAAGACAGACTCCTAATGTAATAAAAAACTGGGTTCAGACCTCTTCCAGTCAGACCTCGTAATAAATTCCACCCACATTTCACCTTCGAAGTATAACTGGACCTACAAGTTTGTTTAGGCCTTGAAACAGAGCTCTCCAGCTTGTCACAAAATCCCACGTCAGATAGAAATTAAAAAACAGGCAGTCTCTGCATGCCCATATGGGATGGTGATCACTCTGGACTTACTTTGGTACCTGCTACAGCCTTCTCACTTCTTTATAAAGAAATATTTCTTCAAGCTATTCCTGTCTGGTGCATCACAGGCTTTTTCATCAGATCACCAACTCCTTGCTCCCCCTGAATACAAGAAACATTTGCCAACAACCATCCATTTAAAGAAAATTAAAATTCAGTAAGTCAAAAAGAGGGAAACATTCAGCTGTGGTAACCTTCAAAAGACAGGGAGCAGGCTTAAAAAGAAATGACACGCATGAGCTAAGAAATATCCTCCAAATATTGCACTTGTGTAACTATCAGCCAGCAGCTGGGAAAGCACCAGGTCAGACTTCTTCTGGGAAGGGCCCCTATTAACACAGGAGCCACATGTTCTTGACCTGCCTAGCTCTGCCTATTTGGTTCCCCACCTCCCACTCTCCAACAGCCTTTTCAGCAACCTAAGAGGCTACTCAAAGAAACACTTCAAACAAAAGAGGTTCAGATTTTATGCATCACATGGAAAGAACTGAGCCTTTTCCATATGCAAAGGGAGAGGGAACAAAATGCAAACCCTTCATTCCAAACCTGTCCAAGTACAGTTGACTTCTAAATGAGTATTCATAGGTTTAAGTAAAGAATTCAACAGCATCTCTACTTTAATTTACCAGTGTGGAAGAGAGCAGGAAAACACGAGGCCCAATTACTATTTTTTGTGTTATTATTTAAGCAGCATTTAAAGCCCTCTGAAAGGGAAAGCAGAGTCTTGCTAGGGAATGCTTCATGCATGCACCCATCACAAGAAGGCTGAGAAGAAATTACAAGTTCTCCCTATTACTACAGTTGGTACGAGTTGCATCACTCATCTTTCATCAAGCTCAGCCTCTTCCTGTCATGGGAATTTCATAAGCCTTTGGGCCCTGACAACAAAAAGGCATGGACTGGCCCCTTGTGCACGGCCAAGATTTCTACCCTCACCCTGGAGAACAGGCAGAGCACTGGGAACAACCTCTACTGAAAATGCCAGGCTGTGTGATTGTATTAGGCTGCCTGACACTCAGCTTGGGACACACAGCAGGGCTGCCAGAGATTTCTTCTAAATCCTATTAGAGAAGAAAAGCTGTTTGCCATATCAAGTTCCAACTAATGAGAAAAGCCCAAAGTCACATCACAGTGTTCACAAGCACCAGAATCACAAGTGCCAAATGAGCTACAACCCTTAAGTCAAAGCAGTTTTTCTAAGGTCAGACTTTCAACTGACTCAACATCAACAGCTGATGAAACTGGAATAGGTAAATTGTGAAGTTTGACTTTGTTGCTGCTTTTATTGCAAGCACAGTAGAGAGTGGCTGAACAGCTCCAACTCAACCAACCTGCACCAAAAATCGCCAGCAACTTCTTGAGATTTCCAAATCCCATTTCTGCAGAGGGATACTGATAGCATCTCTCAAGAGTAAAACTTCACTTTGTCATTTTCTAATTCTGATTTCATTGAGAAATATATCCTGCTGTTTGGCAGAGACAGATAAGAAAAGACCCAATCCCAGTGGTTTTATAATCTGTCCATTCTTCTATTACAGCTGTGTTCCTATCTTTACTCATTTTCTGTCAGTCTCAGAAGAGCAACAGCTCTGTAACTACAGCAGTTGTCAAGTTACCCAACCAACCAGAGGCCGATTTCTTAATTAGTGATCCCTGAAGTCTAAAGTGAGAAAAAGTAGCTAATAAAAAGAGACAGCATGGATGAGAATGGCGGAGCAGGGATAGGCATTCAACTTTAAAACAGAGATTAGTAGTTCAAATTTGCCCAAAGACATGCTGAGTGCCTTATCCACAGGAAAATGTTTAACTGTAGTTTTGCAAACCAGTATCCAATATGCCACCAAAAATCCTTCTCCAATTCTGTCTGGTGGGGAAATCAGAAAAACACAGAAAGATGTTGTGCTCTTTCACAGCATCTTAAAAGCAGGCTGTTTCCTACACTTCCATGGCATCTTAGTTATAACTTTTTAACACATGTATTACCTTCTGGCTGTACCCCGAGTCCCTGTTTTCAAAAGGAAATCTGTCCATAGGAAAACAGAGCAACAAAAGGAGGTACTGTCAGATTCTCAGGAACCATAGTTACTTTCCTTTGCCCTGGCAGACTGTTTTGCAGTAGCACTATGCCTCCACCCCTGGAGACACAGCTTCTTTTGATAACATAGGTTTCATAAAAGTTCAGCTTTTGTATATACTACCTCCACAGAACAATTTGGGAATGCTGACATCTGCACTTACAGCTTAACACTCAGGAGAATGCATCATATGGGGAAAAGGAGTAATGCATTTTCAAAAGCTGTTTTTGTTTGCATTTAAATTTCTATACTTACTATCCTTGGAGAAAAGTATGTTTTAAGATTTCATGAGCTAATGGGGATGTGCATGTCCCCATTGTTTTTATTTATTTTACGTGGCTGCTGTAAGTAAAAAGAATTGTACAACTGTGAGAAATCATCAGTCTTGGCAAACAAAAGTCAAGGGCATTCTATGACTACTTAAACTAAGTTTTTAAGAGCTAATGCAGTTTTTAAGAGCCAGGTTTACAGGAGCAGCTAGACAGAGTTGTAACATCTAGTTCTGTGCCTCTAGGAATGGTCTTGATTACTTGCCAGCAGTGCAGCCAGTTTCACAAGTGTCTACAATTTCACCCAAATGTCTAAGATTTAAAGAACAAAATAAAATTGTTAAGAAGGAAATATTTGAGGCACACTCTTAGAAAAAAAAGTACTGAAAATCAGAAACAAACTAATTCGACACATGCAGCACTGGACACATTTGTCTCACACATCCTTTTATAGATGTGTGGGGGACTGTGAAGTTGAGAACAATGTGACATCTGGTGTCCTGTGATGACAAAACAGCAGAAACATACTGACTGGAGTGAATGAGAGGAAGGAAGGAGAGGAAGGAGAAGACAGCCAGCTAAACTACCAACTCAGTTTAAAGACTCCTAAACCTGGAGAATAAAACCTTCCACTCATCCAGCTAGCAAGTACAGACAATATACCTCAATCACTCAAGCCCCAAGGAACCACAGACAAGTTTTGAGAGAGAGATTCAACCTTTGCTTGTCTGTTGAGGCTACCAGCATCAGGGTAAAGGATGGAGGTGCTCTGTCACTGAATTCCCAGGTGCTGGAAGCTGAACCACTCAAGCATTCAACATGCCCAGAATTATTTTCCAACTAGAAGCCCACCCAAAAGCCACCATCACTTAACCTTACCAGATCCCTAGGGTGATGAAAGTTCACAAGAATGTCCCACTTGTATACAGTTATAAAGCCATTTCCTGATTTGTATGACATTATTCCAAAGAAATCAAACATAGAGAGCTCTAATTATGACATTCAGTCTACTGCTGAGAGTTCACAGTGCCCCAGTTATTAACTGATATATTGTAAAGCTTGCCAGCTTGGAATCCAGAGACAAATCACCACTGCTATCGCTCTTAGAAACCCTAAAGGATAGAAGGAGCAATGAACAGTAAGACCCAAGGGTTTCCAGAACTATAAAAAAGAAGAAAGGTCTTATTTTGCTTAATTTGAATCAACACTTTTTATTGCAATGACTATGATAGACTCAAGGTTGTCAAAACCAATTGCATCCAGAAGCAATCACTGGAAGAAACCTTTAGTCAGTTTGCTAGGCTTGGCTAGATAATTATGTCATGAATTTGTTCTTGTATGCAGTATAACCTAGGCCACGGTCCCAGACCTTGAGCACAGAGCACAGAGAAGAATTATAACTTCCACTCACTTGTTTTCTATTATTTTCACTTTTATGTCATGTAATGGAAAAAAAACAAGATTCTTCCTTAGAAAGGACAGATGTGGTACATCTTAATGGAATCCTCTACTAATTTGTTTATGAAATGTACCTTCTTCAGAGTAAGGACTGTTTTATTACCAAGTGTTTACACTATCACCAAACATGATGCCCATCTTCACAAAAGACCTCTCTCTGCACAAACAAGTAACCCTGTTGTATTTTGTCTCTGCCACATTTTACAAATGTAAAGAGCAAATGCAATTTATGCAGCACCCCACAGGACAAGGCCAAGACAGACCAGCCAAAGCTGTCCCCACAAAAAGGGGAGATCTCTCCATCCAGGAGATCTCTCCTACAGCTCAGACACTGCCCTCCAACACCCACAAGCCCCTCCTGTCAGGAATGAAAATTTCAGTTCTTTTTGCACTGCCTGGTTTTAGTCACACAAACTCAAGTCAGCCTGGCACTACAAATACAAAGCTGCCCTGCAGCAAAGGATAAGTCACAGCAGCATTATCTTCAATTCACTGGCTTACTGTTAATTTGGTCTGAACAGGAGGGTGGGGGGAATGTCAGCAAAGACAAAAATAAGCAGATGACAAATTTGGTTATTACCTACACTGAATAAGACCTGTATTAAAAGAAGGTAAGGAAGGAGAGAAGTGAAAAGATGGATGTGAAAGAAGCAGGAGCTGGAACAGCAGGGCCAGTGTCACCACGAAATGCAACTCCTACTGTTTGAAAGACAGAAGAGGCAGGCTTTGTACCATTAACTATTTGATCACTCTACTTCAGATGCATCTCTCTGATATCACATGAGGAACAGGATTTCCATGTACCCTGTAGGTAATTCTTACAAGCAAGAGACCTGAAACAGCAATGAAAAGAACAAATACATCCACTCTGCACTGAAAATTTTTGTTATCTTCACTCAAAGTTGATCAGGACACACTGTGCAGGAGTCATGATCTTAATGCTCCAGCTGCACATCACACCAGCTCCAGGGCCATGACTTAGTTTACCTTTATTCCAAACACTCAAAGCTCTTTGGAAGGCACACTCTGTACCATTTCAGGATTAGTTCCTAGTACCTTGGAAGGCCAGTGAGGATTTTTCCACAGACTGAAATGAGGAACTTGTCAAGCATGTCTACAAGCATTGCACTTGCTCAACAATCTCTAATGACTCAGTATCCCCATGTTTCCCCATGACATCAGAAATCCAACCGCTCCCTTGAATTCAACAGTTTAACCAGCATCTCCAGTTGGAAACAACACAGTTGGTCCAGAGATTCCTTAAATATTCATGTTTGCTTGCAGCACCCATATCCTGCCATCACTTGCCACCATTGTGCAGCTTTCTTCCTCAGTATGAGCAAAATGTAATTAGTGTCAGACACTTCTCTGCATATTCTTTTTCAAGTAAAAACTCTGCCACGCATCCTCATTCCCTCCTCATCCGTGTACCAGGCAAGTCTCTGGGCTCGTTTAGTTTTGTTTCATTTACTGTTCTTTTTTTTTTTTCCCCCACTTTGGGTCTACAGGTCACAAACTACAACTGGAAATTAACATATTTTAAAAGCAGCTCCTAGAAATCTTGCAAAGCCACTCTTTTAGGAATCCCATTCTTTCTGCATCAACAAATTATTTTATTTATATAATTATAAGAATTCAACCACAATAGTAAGTTCAATGGAAAATATTACGTGGGCACAGAAGGAACAATCACTGAAGCTGGTCACTGCAAAGAACTTGTACTACAATACCTGCCAAAAAGCAGTGGGCAGGGAGGGGAGAAAGAACCTCTCTGCAACTCAGCAAAACAAAAGGAAAGAGCAATCTGATAAGATACCACGCAGCAGACAGACACACCCTCCATCCCAATCAGAAATTCTTATCCTGATAAGGCATGCATGGTCTTAACCAATGATACTACTGCCAAAAAAAAAAAAAAAAAAAAAAAAAAAAAAGAAAAGAAAAACCTGAGAATATTGATCCTCACTGCCCCTGCTTGATAAAAAAAGAGCCAGAGTACTTTTCAAAAAGATGTTATCTTCTTCAGAAGTGACCAAACATAAAGAAAAAACAATAGCCAAATGATCCAGATCAAGACAGCAGCATAAAGTGAAGGAGTTCTCTTAATATCCTCAAGCACTCTGATCCAAAACTAAGCAGAGAATATTATGTGTTGTGTGCTTTGAACATCCTCCCAAATGACTGTCAAGTTTTGTCTTACCATGGCCACTGTAATACCAAAATATGATCCTTATTGCCTCAGTTAGTTACATTTCTCCTGGAAATAAACCACAACAGAATCATAGGGCAACTATTTAGGTCGTTCCTTCCTCAAGCACTGTAAATTCCTCTGTATTTGCTCAGCAGCTTGTCTCAAGTGATTAAACTCTAGGGCAGAAACCAGAGGACAGGCCTCCAGTCATCTTCTCTGAGAACTGGCACCCTGAAACAGCATCAGCAAAATCACCAGTGACATCCTCCCCCTTCCCCAACACGCTCATTAAGCCAGGAGTTGGTGCTTAATTACTTTAGAAAATGCCATCCTAATGGCAGGCCAATCCAAATGTGCTTTGCTGGAAGGCAGGCAGCAATCAGAAGGAAAAAGCAAAGCCTACGTATCAAAGCTTCTCCTGCACTTATGATGTGCACTTAAAATCTCTTGGTTCTGATGCTGCAGTAGAGCTCCAGGATAACAGAAGATCCAGAGAACTGAAGGTTCTTACCCTATCTCCATCCACCTCACCAGTGATGCTCACCATGTAAGAACTCATCCATCTGCACTGGTGGAGCTGACAGGAGAAACCTGGCTCAAGCACAGACATCCTTTTTCCTGAAGTCAGCACAAGACTGTACTTCTGAAATAGAGTTCTCAGTACCCAACTCCCTGATCTGCACTAAATCGAAAACTCAGTTCCAAAAAGTCAGCTGCAATGAACTAGTCATGACCAATCATTTCTGCCTTAAACACAGGGATTCTCAGCAGTCCATTTGGTATTTTCTTGCAATTAAAAGCTTCCAAATCTAGCATCATTTCTACACTATATATATTTATACTCTAATCCTAGGGTCTTAGTCTGTGGAGGATCTCAAACGGTTTTCAGAACATCTGCAGTCCCACAAAAGGGAACCTATGGAAGCAATTCCATCCAAACAGCTTTTGGTATCCAAGAAAACCCAGACCAATGTATTGGTCGGAAGAGTTTGTCCCAGGGCCCAACAGAATTAAGAATTAAAGGGTCTGAATCAGGCTCCTTTTGTGAACTATGAGCAAGGCAAACAGTAATGATCACCTGCATAAACACCTTACTAGATATGAATGGATTTGCTTTTGAGATTTCAGTTAAATAATAAGCAGTATTTTCACTATATTATGTTCTAACACAAACCCAAGTGCAGAGGACAAAGCAATCAGATCAAAATTTCTGCAAAAATAAAGATGAATCCAGATACATTCTTCTACCATGTAGGAACAAGGATGACTGAAAAATGGCTTTTGCATTTTTATACGATAATGTAATTCTGCCAGAAAAGGCAACTACCTATCCACAAACAGAAGTTTTGGGCAAAGTGGCATTTTTTACCTCGAGATTATCATCATGTTCGGAAAAAGAAGCAAAATATCTGGATGCATCTCTTAGATTTGCAGATTTTCTGAAGAGAAAACATGACCTCTTCTTCTTTTTCCCCCAGAAGATCACCTATCTGCCAATTTTTGGAGGGTGTGTAAGGACAGGAATTTTCTGTTTTGTATACTCTCAAATTAAAAGAGGGTCAGAAAACAGTAGGATCTGCCATGAGCTCAGAGGGGAATAAAAAGATATCAGATGTTACTACCAACAGATGCAAATTCCTTCAGAATATCTTCTATAAATTTGCCTTTTTTAATACATTTTTAGATCAAGTAAATCACAGCGAGAAAATATCTTCCAAAATATTTGAACTGGCAGTTGATGGATTTCATCTAGTGCAGTTCTGTAGCATGAAGCAGATTTCATCATGTTTGAAGCTAGCCTAAGGCAAGTCTGTATCACAGCATTGTAGAATGCAGAAGACACACATTCATGCTAACACAGGACTGATTCTTCTTCAGTTCTGTTTTTCACAAGGTCCATTACATCAGAGAAAGGACCACAATTCCAGAGAGTGCTTACCTGGTACCACTTCAAGACCCTCCTCACAGTTTTGGGCAATAAAGGTATATGCTTACAGAACTGAAGATCATGACAGACCAAGCCTTTTTCTATTGACAAAGGACATTTTTACAACTTTCATGCATTCTACTGTCAGCAACATGCTCTTAACCAGACATTTTAAAATTACTATTAGGCTTCCAACTGTTACATTAGCTTTGTGAGCTAAACTAACAATGCAGACCAATTTAAAAGCAACACTGCCTGCATTCACTGCTAAATCTTTGAACCAAAGAAAAATAAGGCAAAAAACCCCCACACACCCTGACTTGGATAAGCAAGGCAAGACTATTTCTAAACAGTAACACTGAAATCTTCAGGAATGGCTTTCCTCTAACTTAACTGGAAGTCGAGTTAGACCTACCCTAAATGATTATGAAAAAACAACATTTTGCTGGGACAAGAAAAACAGATGAGTTTAATCATCTGCCCAGATTCAGCACCCCAACCAAGTGAATAAAAGCAAGCACAGATTAAGCAAACAGTAGGACTGATATTAGAGATTGTTGGGAATGCTTTACTCCCCAGTCCACCTACTCAGTGTATCTGGTTTGAAAACAGTTCTTTGGACCTGGGGTTGCATATACTACATCTTGCAAAATTCTTAACAAGTAATTGTGCTTAAGCTGAATTTACACGTCTTTCTCATCATCTTGAGGGAATTTAAAATGCTGGCTACTGAATACCACAGTGTTCTGACATTTACTCAAGACTACCAGAAAAGAAGATCAGTCTGCAGATCACACAAGCATCCACTGCAGTCCTACCTTAATTACTGCCATTTGATAATGTAAAGCACATAAAGTAGACATTTAGCAAAAGATGAGGCACCTGTTTTCTTCAGAAATCACACAGCCAAAGAAAAGAGGCAATCCTGGATGTCATAAGTAATCAGCCATGAAGCTGCATCAGAAAAAGTTTTTCCTCAGTGCAATGTAGTAGTTTACAGACTTCAGCTTTAGTCACCTACATGGAAATCCTTATTCAAAAAAAATGCAAACAACGGAGTAAATAGAGTACAACCACGAGGCATGAACAAGCTTTTTAGAAAAACTACCATAGGAGCAAGTAATATTAATCTGTGCCAATTCAGAGTAGTGACCTTGTCTATCAGAGGCCATTCACCTCACCTCCATTATTCTGTACAGTCAAGATATCCAAAACATTCAAACAAAGGATCTGCAACAGCACAGCTTGCTCCTTACACAACAGGCTGAGTCCCACCACTGCGAGGGCAAAGCTAGATTTCATGGAACAAAAGATAAATTAAGCCAGTCTGTAGCAGCTTGTGTCACTCAAAGGACACTGCCACTTTTTTGAGTCCTCTCAATTTCTCTTGAAGTGTTTCAGCCGATAGTGTTCAGCTGCTTCTGTTAGAGTAGACATCAAAACAAGAGAAACAGAAGTTGCTTGCTCAGCTCAGGGTTACCTGGTGGGCAGAAGAAGGACAAAGGCTGGTTTCACCTAAAGGACTCACAGAAGAGATGGCCAAGTCACACAGTAATACCAAGCCATCATCCCTTTCCCAGATAGACTGGAAATAAGAATAAAACTCTTCTAGACACTGCCTTTACCCAGTAAGCTTAACACTTGCTGCTTTCCCTCTTCTCCCTTTCACTTAAAAGGGTTGCTCCTTGAGAGGAAGGCAAAAAATCTCCTGTTGATCATACCAAGCCCAACAACAACATAGCTAAATACACAGGAACCCAAGCTGTTATGGAAAAAAGAGAAAAAGGAAGTAACCTTAATTATCAAGACACCCATATTGAAACACACTGTGATTCCTGAAGAAGATACAGACCAGAAGAACAGGGAGAAAATTTTAACAGTGATGCCATAGGCAGAAAAATCACTACCTGTGCTTCATAAACAGCACCTTGTCAACCTTTCCACCTAACATTGTGACACAATAGTTGAAATAAATGCTCCTGAACCTACCAGGCTGCATTTCAAGCTGAATCTCAAAGGCAAGCAGGAACAAGGCTATTTTCAAAATGCCAGACTGGTGCTCGGAGGCAAGCAGAATCCTAGTGAAGGGAGCCTGCTGCCCTCATCAAAAATATACCACAGAAATCTTTACAGGCTTTAATACTGTACATAAATTAATTCCTTAATTCAAAATCTTAATCTATTCCACTGCTATTTATGGTTGGTTTCAAAGGGCTGAATGTGGATCTCCCTCTGGTGCATCTGGATCTCCTCCTGGTTGCCTCTTCACCCTCCTGTGGCAGGCTAGAATGGTGATATTTCAAAAATTATTATTAAATAAATCTCATTTAATTCAACCTACTTCACAGGCAAATTTTAATTACAGATACAGCCAGCCCATAAATAAGTTGCTGAACTTGAATCCTATAGGGATGGTTAATGTTTCCAACAGCTGTACAGTCTGTGTGTGTATTCTTAAGCCAAAACAAGTCTACCTGAGAACTGGAAAAAAGAAAAACAAAACTGTGCATATACTCCATGGAGGTGTTCATTAAACGAACAGTAGTAAACTTGTTTTTCTAACTTGTCCCACTGCAGATGACTAGCCACAGGAAGCAGACCAAACCTGATGTATCCCTTTAGCATGTTTTCATAGCATTAGCTTTTAATAAATATAACATACTCCACCCTCAGTGCAGAGCAGTCCTCAGGTTCTAGCAGAAAAAGTGGTTGTTTTAAATATTTAGATTACATTACAGTTGGGAGGTTAAAATAAGCAGTGACTTGTGCTGTAGACAGCTATCAGAATCAGCTTGGCAAAATATGTGTAAGTTAACCTAGTGTGGTTACAAAGTATGAGTTCTGAGGTCTGTTAGGCTGGTGTTCTTCTACATATTTTTATTATTTGTACTACAATAGTGCTTTCTGATGTCAGCAAACAGAAAAGCACCAAGGTGTAAATGCTGTGTAAACATGAGCACTCAGAGGCATGATCTCCAGAAAATTTATAAATTTCAGCAGAAAAAATGGGGAAAAGCTAGGAGAAATAAAGGCTATTCTCAGTTCAGCACTACACTTTAGTGTCTCCAAGTATTTTGCTGCCTCCAAGCCTAAATCTGTGCCTGAATATAATTTTCCATTTCCCAAGTCTCAGTTCAGTTTCTTCCACTAGGTAATGGCACCTCAATTTTCTGCAGGTATTAATGAAATCTCCCTTCCATTTTTGAGAATTCTCCTTTCCCCTGAAGGCTGCTGTGTGGCTACTGTTGATCCAGACACTCAGGCCTAGGGCCTGCACTTAGTAGTCCCTATTTTCAGAATATTACTCCAGATTTATTTGATTGAATCAAGCTGAAACTTGGCCTTCACTTTTGAGCTCCTCCATCAACAGCAGACCAAGACCTCCACAAGGTTTACAGCACTTAAGTGTGCAAACAAACCATGCAGAGTGGAATGCAAGCTGGAAAGAACCATGACCAACCCACTGAACCACAGTCAGTCACCATATCCAGCTTTATCAGCTTGCTCAAAGAACCAATAATAATCTTCTCAATTCAACCTGCTTAACCATCCATAGGGTTTTTGAGGAAAACCTTCATTAAAAAGTGTTCTCCTTGCACTGCACTCACTGTGAGTTACACGTTCAGACCAGTATTGTTCATGTGACAGGACAGTTCAGCTGGAAACCAGCTCAAAATTCAATGCATTTCAAGAGAAAGACTCTTAGTGACTTCATCAGGCTTTGGATCAGTCCCAAACAGAGCTTCAGTGCTGCCACATGTAGCCTCTCAAGGCAAAGCTGGAAGCAGCAGAAGAGAGACATGAATCTCAGCCATGGGCTGGGAGATGCTTTGCATTCACTTTCCTGGTCAGCTCTGCTTGTTCACATCACAAGAAGCAGCTGTGCCAGGGTGACCTGAAGACAGCTTTGGCTGTTGGGCAATCATTCCTTTCTAGCCTACAGACGGGCAAACCTGGCTAAAAAGGTCACAGGACTAAAAAAAAAAAAACCACAAATCTTTAAAAGAAAACCCATTTGCTGCTCCATCTGTTCAGCCATGCTTGCTAGCCAGAAAGACAATTTCAGTACACATGCCATGGGCATTTGCAGAGATCTGTATGGGAAATTATGTGGTTGCATTACCAGCTGAAGCCCCAACACTTTTTCACCTTTAGAACAAGTAAAATGCAGTCTAACTGTATCTTAGCTCTTTGAATACCTACTAACTGATGAAGCAGCCTGAAATAACAAGAGAAAATCCAGAGAGTAAAGGTGGAAAGGACAGAAATCTGCAGGAAACATCCTTCCATTACCTCCACCTTCATGGTACTATTTCCTTACTCATTCTCCCCTCCTAACAACACCCTGTTCCCTCAGTAACACTTTGGGTAGAAGAGACTAAACAGGGAGGAGACACAGATGCATGTGAGAAAAGCAAGCACAGATGGAGATTCTACATGGTTGCTTTGTAAAGATATTCTTGTTTCTATTTCAAGGCTAAAACTTACACCTCTTCTTACCTGCCCATCAACTATAACCATAACATGGACATTGTCTTGAATTCTGACTGCTCTCTAGACCCTCACATCCAGCCTATATTTAGGTCTTGCAATTTGTGTAGTGTTTCTTAAATTTTCATTTATGCAGCTAAATTTCTTGCCAGAGTTTTGATCCCAGTAGTTACCTCAACATCCCCTTGCCTAGTTCTGATCCACACAGCTTCACTCTGCGGGCATCAATCCTTGTCACAGAGCTACAAAAGATCCTTTTCCTAAACTGTTATTTTTAGCACATGCCCCCTATGCACAGGAGCTTACCAAGCTCTGTATTTCCTATTGCAAATATGAATCACTTGCCTTCATTTTATTCTGTTTCAAAGAAGACAAACTCCTACCTGTAACTGACCTACATCAGCCTCTGTCACCTGCTTGTTCAGTTTTCAAACTCCAAGTATGGAGGTAGGCATCTTTTCCTGGTGCTCTTTAGCCTTGAGGGGATCTCCTTAAAAACACCAGCAAAAATACTTCATTAAAATCTTTGTTACAATAACTACCTTAGAAAAGACAAAAACACACACACAAAAACCCCCCAAACCAACCCAAAACTATGCTCTTAACTACCCTTGCTACTACAGAGCACAAAAAAGATGTCCAGTGTCCAAATGGCACTTGTAGCATCAATTGTCTCATTGATAAATAGGCAACTCCCACTTTCATTTCTTCCAATGAAAATTATTCTGAAGGTGGGTTTTCTTAGTATCTTGTCTCTAAATGCTTTCCCAATTATGACATTATTCTGCATTGCCACAGCTAGGCAGCTGTCAATTAGGACACCTGCTTCTCAGTTAGGGAAGAGCTTCTCCTCTTGGGGCAAAGGTGAAAATAGGACTGGGACCTTGCCTCCATGAGGAAAAATACATAACAGTGATTCTCATGCTCCTCTTCTAACAAAATTTGCCCCATTCAACTCATCATCCCAATCCCAAACTGGATTCTTACTGCTTTAAATCACAACAACTCGCTAGTTGTCAACACACCAAGCACCAAGAAAATCAATTTCTGCACAAAAAAGCCTAAGAGTCTAATTTAAAAGGAAGTTATTTTGCTGATACTAAAGGAATGCCTAAAAAAGCCACTCCCCAAAGTACTCCCTAAAGAAGCATAATCAAAATAGTATTAGTTCACACAATGGAAAGAATGAGGACTTGAACCTCACCCAGAAAGATGGCAGAACAGACACACTCTGGTATTTGATGGACAAGGATTGCAGTGCTTCAGACTGGCTTCTTCTGCCTACCCCCAGCACTGGAAGACACAGCAGCCCCAGACCAGAGCAAAGGAGGCCAGGACAGCCCAGGAGTGTCTTTCTCAGCATGAGCTCGTGCCCAAATCACATATTTAAGATGGTTCAGTTCTTCCTATGAGTCTCTCCAACAATTATCTAGCAGTGTAGCACCCTACACTGACCAGAGAGCAAACAGGAGCAAGGAGACTCAGAGTAGGGTGTTCTAGAGCAAAATTAAAACACAGAACTTAAGGGAATGCCTGGATAACATACATGTATAATTTTGTATTTCTGAGAGTTAGCAATAGTGTTGTACAATAAAAGCTCTGGAAATACCAAATATTTAAGAGCAGACAGATAGGAATTCCTCTTACAGGATCTGTCACACAGATTTCTTGTGAATCATTTGGATCCCACGCAGTTTATGCAGCTGTCAGAGTTTCAGTCGTGAGGGCCCAGGCACCACAAACTCCAACTTTATTTTTAGATGTATTCATTATTTCCCATTTTTCAATCATCAAAGAACCAACCAAATTGAATTGTACATTACTGCAAGGATGTGTGTGGCTGTAACCTTAGAACCACCAATGTCAGTGATCAGAAGTGACCTCTGAATCAGGCATTGCAAGCAGCTGAGCAAAGCCATGACACAGCTCCTTGTCTATAAAAGAGGTACCACAGGCATCACCTTTTCTAAACTTCATTGCTGGTGGGCACCATCCCATTAATAAGTCTGATCCTGCAATGTCCCTGTTTAATGTCCCACCAACCACAATAAAAACAGAAACTACAAAACTCTTCCAAGGGTTGAGTTGTAAAGTCAGAACACAGTTATAGACATCCTGCATCTTAAAACCAACATGATGGAGTCAGCTGGAAGGCCTGGGCTTTCCAGATGAGGACAGGCCCATCCCATCAAGAGTCAGTGCAGTAGTCACCCCCTAGAAGAAAGCAACACAGGAAAAAGAGGTTTTGTGTCAAAGTAACACTGCCAGGAAAATCAAGATGAAGGTTCCATATTTTATCTGTTTTCCACAGGTCTAGTGACAGTGGAACATTAAGGCTTCAAGGCAAAGCAGTAGATTAAACTGCTACTGAAGTTCAGACAGAAATATGCCACTCCTACACCTTTTTTCTCCCGCACCTTTCCAGAGGCAAAGCCGAAAGCAGGCTGGGAGCTTAGCACAGGTACACAAAACACCTAACTGCTCCACAACAGCTCCATGTCCCCAAACCAACTCCATTCCAGTCCTCAGCAACTCTATCTTTCACAGTTGGAAGCAATTCAGCACATCCACTGGTGAACACAATTATTTATTACATTATTTCAGGATCCAGGAAAGGCTGGGCCTTAATTACAACAACATGTGCAGGACTGCAGAGTCAGTTCCCAATCACTGACTTCTCCAGGAGGCTCCACTTCTCCAGGAAACCATTTGCTCTCCTCAGACAACGAGTACTTTTCACTCACCACTCCAAATCACAGCTTCACACAACACAAGGAGCGCAGGACTGGAACTGCAGAACACCACACTGGAAACAGAAACGTTGTTGCAGTTGAAGCCTAAGTACCACTTGCAGAAGACAAAGAAAAGAATTTCTTTGGAGGGCATTTTCAGGAGCATAAAGGAGAAACCAGATACACAGTTTTGCTATGGTTGGTGGCAACTGCATCTCTAATTACCTAATCAAAACACAATTAAAAAAAAAATCAGTTTGAAGACAAGATGATGAAAAAAAGCCTGGATTACTATTAACATTTGCTACAACAGCCAAGATTCATTAATTTTCTTCTAATTCCCAACTTTTCACAAGTATTGAGGATTCAGAGACAAGCAAAAATGTGGTTGACAAACAACAAAAGCAAACAAAAATCTGACTGACAGATTTTTGGCTTGCAAGAGGCACTACCCATAGAGTTACTTCAAGCTGCCTCAAGACAATGGATTGCCACCCTAACACACTGGGGAGTTATATTTGAGACTGTTGTTTAAGTATGAGAGACAGAATTTACAGGTTTTAATCCTCATCATCCCCTTGCAGCCCTTCATCTCCCATCACCACAATTTCCAAGGCAGTACAAGAACAATTTTCACCCCGGTTTCAAGACTTATAATAAAAGAAACCTCTGCAGGCTTTTCATGACTAATTCTGTTACCTGGTGAAAGATCAAGAACAGCCCAAACGTGTTAGAGATCTTCCCAGTGTGCTGAACATGCCTCAGCACAGTTTACATTCTCTAGCACTCCATTTCTGCAGCAGTGGGAATGAATGCATATGCTGTCTCAACAAACTCAACATCCCCTATTGAGGTTGCACCACATAAACTTAGAGCTTGGATTTATATGACAACTGCAGGGTACATGTCCCTGTCACTTGAGGGTGCAGGAGAAAAATTTATGAGCAGACAATTTCAAAGACCTTATTTTTAAAACAAACAGCTTGTACAGTTGTTTCCCAAAAAAATGTTTTCACAATCCAGCAAAACAAGAAGTTAATACAGGAGCACTCCTACAGCAAGATGCCAACACTAACAACTCACCACATAAGAAATCCGTGTCAACAAACAATATCCACATTCCACCATGGATTAAAAAAAAATTAACATAAAAGGCTTCAGGTCTCAGTGATAAGAAAGAGGCTCTACAACATGTAAAAGGATGCTTGGGATAATATATATCTCATCAAACAGAAAATTCACACCTCAGCCACAGCCTTATTTCAGTCAGGTCCATATTAGCTTCCCACAAACCTGCTCTCTTTTTTTTTTTTTGCTGGCATTTAAATATGTAAAATTGTCTTGCCAGTGACAGATGGGAGTACAAAGAGAAGCGATTTGCTACAAAAGGATTAATACATTCTGAAAGTTACCATCTAGCAAACTGTCAAACGGATTTGTATTGGTTTATTTCATTATGGCTGTAAACAAGCCCGGTGGCATGCAACCCACATGTGTGTGTGCTGAAACTGGAATGATGTTAAATATCCTGTAGCTCCACTCAGAAACGTGGCCTACAACCATCACAGAGGTCGTTTCAAAGTCTGGCTCTTTCCCTGCACTCCAGGCCAGCAGAACGTACTGGGAAGAAAGCAGCAGCCCCTCTATCTGACACCGAGGCAGACCCAGCAGAACACCCGGGCACAAGGCTTCACCTCCAGCACATCTTCAGCCCGACCCTGCTGGGCTCTCCACAAACCCCCGGCTCCTGTCACAAGCCTCACCCCTACACGGTGACAGCTGCGCCCGCCGCTCACCCCCACTCCGGCCCGGTCCAGCGGGAGCTCCGGGGACACCGGAGGGGACAGGAGGCCCTCTCGCCGGGGGGGAGCCCGGTTGGGGCTGTCAGCTCCCGGGGCGGGGGTTCCGTCGGCCGGATTGAAAACGGCGAAGACGGCAGCGCCGATCCTTTCGCCCGGGCCGGGCCGGGTCGAGTTGGGTCGGGCCGGGCCGCCATGTTCTAGCGGCAGCGCTGTCGGCTTCCCCCGGGTGCCGGCGGGGCCTAGCGCCGAACGGGCGCCGCAACGCTCGGCGGGCAGGGCCGCACCCGGCCCCGGCACGACCCGGGGGCTGCGGAGAAGCAGGTGTCTGGAGCTCGGGGCTGAGGGAAGGCTCAGAGCCCTCCCCTCGGCTGTCAGCGGGAAGGGGCGAGGAGAGGAGGGGCAGGGACCGCCGCACCCCACCACCCCCCGGCCCCGGCACAGGCGGCCCCCCGCGGGCCGTGATCCGCTCACCCGAAATCCTGGTCCATGGACTTGAAGAAGAACTTGTAGGTGTGGACGGGCCGGTTGCTGAGGACATTTTTGAAATCGGCCAGAGTGACTTTTTCCGGCGGGACGGGCAGCTTCACCAGGTAAGGGGTCTCCTCCTCGTCTATGTGGTAAATTATTTTAGTCTCCGCCATGGGAGAAAGGGGAAAGGGGAAACAGAAAGAAGCCGACCCGGGGGCCTCCGCCACCGCTCGGCTCCTCTCACGGCCTCCGTCCCGGAGCCGCCCCCGACAGGAAAGGAGCTCCCAGCACCCGGGAGCCGCCGCGGCGCAGGGCCTCGTCGGCCGGGATTTCCCTCCCTGCACTGCTCTCTAGCTGCCCGACTCGGGAACGGCAGCTCGCCGTCGCCCGCCCCTCCTGCATCCTCTTTGCCCGCCGCCTTCCTCCCCCCCACCACCCCCGGCCCTCCTCTTCCCGCCGCTCCCGGCAGCGAACCGGGGGTCGCGGCCTCCCCCTGACCTGAGGGATGCGGTGAGGGGGAGCAGAAGAGGGGTGGGGTGGGGGGGGGCAGGGATAGCCGCCCTCCCGCACAACGCCCCCTGCCGGCGCGGCGGCAACAGCGAAAGGGATGGGTTCGGGGGGAGCTGCGAGTCGGCACCGAGGAGGGGCTCGGGGGCAACCCAGGAGGGGTTCGGGAGGAACACCCGCCGTTCCCCGTCTCGCCGCTCCCCGTCCCCCCCTTTCTGCCTCGTCCCAGGTGGCGGGGAGTTGGGGTGTCAAGGGGGAGAGGCCCTGATGCTTCGCCCCCCCCTCACCTTTAGGGCAGTGGTCCTCAGAAAATGGTTCTGGTTGGACCCAGCACTGCCAAGGCCACCACGAAATCATGGGACTCAGCACCATATCAAAACGCCTCCTGGGATGGAGACCTTGAAATGCCTCCAGGGATGGAGACCCCACCACTGCCCTGGGCAGCGTGGGCCAGGGTCTGAAAAACCCTTTCAGGGAACAAGTTTGTGTTCATATGTATGTATATTTATTATATTTTTGTATTGCATCGAAATTCTGGCCTTCCAAAGGAACAGGAGGGAAGGTGCTCAGTGCTTGCTCCTTGCTATAGCATCACAGAACAGTTTGGGTTGGAAGAGACATTACAGATGTAGTGATAGGGCAATTGGCTTAAACTGGAAAAGGGGAGATTTAAACCAGATATTAGGAAGGAATCACTGAGGGTGGTGAGACCCTGGCTCAGGTTGCCCCATCCCTAGCAGTATTGAAGCCCAGATTGGATGGGGCTTGGAGCAACCTGGGCTGGTGGGAGGTGTCTGGGGTTGCTTAGATGATCTTTAAGGTCCTTTCCAACCCAAACCATTCCATCATCATTCATTTCCAACCCAGAGCGCTCCAAGCCCAATCCAACCAAAAAAGCCACTTTCCCATTCCATCTCCCTCTGTGCACAAACCCAGCTTTGGCTCCTTTTAATGTCAACCGTGATTTATCAGAGTGCAACATGCACAAGATGCTCAGTAGAAGCATCATTGTCTTTGGCCAAAGGAAAATACTTGTCATCCCAATAAATATTCCCAAAGGGTTATAGAAACACTGATAGTTGCCTGGCAGCTCTCTCCTTAATTTCTCCTTCTAGGAATTAATAAACTCTTTCCAAGAACAGACCCCTAGGCATTGTACAAAGGTGTCAGTGTCCCTTATCCACATGGCAAGAGGAAAAGGGAGGCATGTTACTATATGTATACTCTGTTAGTAAAGCTTTATATTCCAACTCTTCACCAGGTGCAAGATCCATTCTCTCCAATGTATTTCTGTGCCAGATGGGCAGAGCACTGGCTGGGGCTGCACCACTGTAGAGCTGAGGCTGGAAGACTGCTGTATTTCAGGTATCTCAAGAATTCGGGCTCCCCTGTGGACTGATTCCTTTTGTGTTTCCTGAGAATTGAAATGGGTTCTGTTTAAGCTCATGGATTCTCTGCAGATCATGAAATTTTCCACAGTGCAGCTGGCTTCTCAGCAGCTTATGCTAATAAGGGAGCAGAGACACATTTGTGGCTCAGGAGAAATTGCTTTTAATAGCTGCTTCGATGGAAGCCTGTGGGCACCCAGCCCATTGAGGTGCTTGGCATGGAGCAAGCTTTAGACTTGGGAATTTCACTAAAGAGCAAGAGTCACTGTTCAACATCACCTGGTGAGACAGGTATATTTTGGAGCACACAGTCCAGAGAAAAATCTTTAGAGTGTTGTATTTTGCAGGTGATGTGTTTGGGATGAGTTCACCTTTCTTTCTAGAAATCCCAAAAAAATGACAGCCAGAAAATGAAGATTTTGGAGCAGTGTGCTTAGATCTCAAGGAATCTTTTGTTCATTAAAAAATACTTCTTCAGGAAAATCCCAAGCTAATGACATCCTCTCTTTCTCCATTTCAGAGAAAGTGGACATACACTCCTCAAAACATTCAGCTGCTCACAGCTCAGAGGCTGAATTACCTGTGACACCAGAATGATTTTTCTCCCAGCAAAAAACAGAGGAGCCAATTGTGTCAAAGGATGCCAAAAGCTCTGTTAATATTAATGCTATTTATTCTTTTTGATTTACTGGAAGTTTAATCATTGCCAGCTCCCAGAACCCACCAGCTGCAATACTGCTTCCAGAGCCAAACTCTCCCATGCAGAGCCAGATCTGGGCACCTCTCTACCAATGGTGTGGTTAATCCACAACTCAACAAGACTTACAAGTATTGAGAAATCAAAACATCATCAACTATCTGCTGTCATTTCTAGTATAGGGAAGCAATTGCAAAATCATGTTCACTGGGGTGCATCAACTCCAGTGTTTTGCTCATCTGCTGACATTCACACCCCTCATCACTGCTGAACTTGACTGCCTCTATCATCATCAAACAAGATAAAGATAAGCAGCAAAGCAGAGGCATGGCCTTAGTCTTCATAACCAGTGATTCAGTACTGCTCTAAGTCAGGGATGACCAACAGAGAACACTTCAAAGAGCCAAGAGTGGTAACCACTGATGGTTAGTGTCACTGCTCAGTTTTGGAAGTCTGATAGAGTAGGGCACAAAGTACTAAAGATTTCTGGAAAGTTATGCATTCAACTTTGTCCTGCACGTGTGCACAGGCACATGCTACAGTTTTGCAAGCATCCAAGAATCCTCTTGGTACGGGAAATATGCCATGAATCCATCAACCCTACCACACACAAGAACCTTGGAGTCAGACTGGGGAAGGCTTCCTTTGTCAGGACTGTAAGGTAACTGGAGTACAAGATGTATTTTCCAAAATGCTGAGTTTTATGTAGTTTTTGCAGTATGAAACCCAGGGAAAACATTATCATCCAACCCTTTGGTCTCTTCAGGCCATACTTAATGACCTCCTGAATTCTTCAACAGCCCAGGTGGTATCCACACAAAGACTAAATCTACAAAGAGCTCTGTTCTCCCTTTGCTTTCACTTTTGACAACTGAAAATTTAATGAGTTGTATAGTTGTCAGATGACTACCTTGGAATGGACATGATAAGACTGGATCTGTGACTCACAAAAAAAAAAAAAAAAAATCCTCTGTCCCCATAAAGCACAGAAAAGAAGAGATAATCCACTTTCATGTTGCCATCAAATCACAAGCTAATTCAATTAAAAAGCAAACACAGGAATGCAGAACACACCACTTTAGCAAACCTCTGGTCCACCAGGGCTAATATCTTGCTTCTTGCAGAGTTCAGGCCTTAACACTCCAGTGAAAAATAAATAGAAGGCATCAAATCTCTTCCTATTAGTGCTGTGCTCCCCGTGACAGAGCAAATAGTCTTGCTGACCCCTGCAGGGAGCAGATAGTATCCTGAGGCATAAAAGCTGCTCACCCTTTTCTTCATTTATATAGCAATGCACTTCATTACAACATAGAGAATAAGCAAGCCATTTTAAAAAGCCATCTGTGAATTATAGTCATGGCTGTTGCTTGTCTCAATGAATTCAGAAAGCTCCTCACACTGGGTGCTGAGCACGTAAGTCTTTGTTTAAAGAGATTTGATGACAAAAGGAAAACCAAAGCTCTGAGAACACCAACACTCTACCAAAGCTGTGACTTGGGACCCACTCTGAGGTTTCAGGGGTATTTTTAATCCACCTGCACAAATGTATTTGTAAAAGAACAAAATCACCTTTTACTGGGAGGATTATTTCTTTGCAAGAGTCAGCCACTCATGTCAACAAAACCATGGTTGACTATGAGTATCTTCATGTGGATAGTCAACCCTGGGACAGGAAAATGTCTGTTTTCCTTTGTTCCACACAGCAGGATCCATGTGGCTGGCACCCCTGCAAGCTTCCCATCATTTACAGCTATCTATGCCACTTGTAGGACTGATGGTCCCTACAAAGAACTCATTAGCACAGATATTTTCAAAACTGAAGTGAGAACACCAGGGAACCTTCCTTAGGGACTGGAATCACAGTAATGACCTAGAGACACAAAATCTGAGTTGCCAAAGTACTTAGCCCCATCAGCGGGGAAAAAAAATCACTGCTTAAAATTCAGATGCTGTAGGCTGGTCGGGATACATCATCAGGATGCAAACCAAGGCAGTTTGCACTACTCATGGTCTAAAAGATCTGCAGGGTTGGTTTGTTTTGGGGTTTTTTTTCCTTTTATTCTTCCTCTCTGTGCAGCAGACCTTGGGCACGGTCAGGCTGTGGCAGAAGAAGAAAATAAAGACATCAAACACTAGAGGGAGGCAGAAGGCTTTCAGTCCAGCAATCTGCTCCCAACCCCTGGGGCAGCACTCCCCAGGGCTTCCACTGCCACCGGATTCAAATACAAATCAACCTGGGGTGAGGAAATCAATAGAGTATTTTCAGTGGCATTTCCAAACCCCCAATTGTTACTGAACCACGTATGAAAACTCAACACTTCCACACTTGTTCTAGAGCCATCTTAGTGCCAGTGATAGAGAACCAGTCTCTATTGCACACGTACACTTTTGGCAGTGCTAAGCATTTTCAAATATTTTCAAAGGATGTACACCTCATCCATGAGTTCAGAGGGTTGGTCCCAGCTCCTACTCATCCTAACTCACTCTATTTTCTTTCTCCTAGGCCATTTTCTGGTTTCCCTACCTCTTCTTAGCACCTACAGCACTTTCTTTAAAGGTAAGAGCCACACTTGAAAGATCTCCCTGCAGCAATTGTGTTGAGAGCAGCTGATCTGCAGAGGGCCATACAGGTGTTTAGATACTTGACCTCTAGTGGAGTTTTTTTTGCTTAGGAATGCCTGTTTGGATCTTTATTCTTCTTCTCTTAGGTCTCCAGTGTTTTTTCTTCTCTTGAGAAATTTGTTGATGACTAGCCAGCCCCCCTCCACTGGTAGCACTCTCCCCAGACTAGGAGGCAGAAAGGCAAGGGGGACAATCTGGACTTAATTTCAGTCAAGCTGAAGACAATGAAAATATTTAATTTCAGTGGTCTGCAAAGCAGGCTCTGTGGTTAATAAATTAGCTTTTCCTTGTTTCCAGCTGCTTCCCTGGAAAATTAGACCCATTGTCTAGAGACAGAGAAAAAAAACAAGATGCCCCAACAACAAATCACCAACAGTGGAGCTGTTGGCTGGAGCCTGCCAGCAGAGACCCAGTGTGCTGGCAGAAAGGAACAGGTTTAAAACATTAATGACCCAGCTCTTGCCAAGGCTGTGCAGTAAGACATCACTCTTCAGGATAACTGCAGAAATAAAGCTGCCTTTTTGCAGGCTCCCCCATGAAAAAGGGTTCAAGAGGGAAGCAGACCATTTGTAGATGCACAGTGTCAGGCAAGCCAATATTCCCCCAACAAAGAACAAATGTAGAAATCCAATGTGTGGCACATCAGACCAGCAAAATGGTGGCATCCTTGGCTTCCAGCAGCAACACTATTTGAAGATTTTTTTTTTTTTTTTTTTTTAATGGCCTGGTTTGTCTGGGACATTTAACAAGAAAAAAAAAAGAGTTAAGTTTAAATCTTAGAATATGCTGTTGAGTCAGATGTTGAGGTTTATTCAGAATAAATCTTAGTTTACTAAATGTAATTTTTTTAACACCTTTAGTGTCATACCCTGCTGCTTTGATCCTGCAAAATCTTGCACCTGCACTGTGCACCCAAGCTGTTGCCATCAGTGTCCCTGGAAGAACTCTCACGCCAACTGGGATCCTATTCAGTGGGACAGGAGCCCTCTAAGAGGGGAATGTGCAGAAAGAACTTTGCAAGGTGTTAGTTCTGCAAGGAAAAGGGGAATTTGGGCTGGAAGCAAAATATATCCTGTGCAGTCAACTATTCCAGCAGGATGTGTTATCTTCCCTTCTGGACCTGCAGAGTTATGTACTAGGAAGGAGCTGCCAGCCTACAGCTCTGATAGATGGCCTAAACTCCCTCTACAGCCACAGATCTGTTCATTATACAATACTTCTGGAGAGCTAAAATTTGTCTGTGGGCCCCATGACCAAGTTAAATGATGATGTCCTATGTGGAAACAATACTGCAAGTCTGGAATAACTTACTGCATCCAGTCTGCACTTTGTCAACACTTTAGGATGCTCTGAGATGAAACACTGCTTAGCTCTTGGGAAGAATTAGCTAATGCTGGCTAATAGCTTAGATATCATCTCCAAAGAGCAAGAAATAAAATCAACCTTAACTTGAAACTCCACTATATTCTCCTTTATTTCTTAAATGCTAGGAGAGTTACACGGAAATGATAAATGGTAAAAGTAACAATAATAATGAAAAATAATTCTATTACAACAAAGAAAAGAAACAAGCCTTATGGAAAAAATCCTCCTCTTGGTCTTGAAAGGACACTGTGCACACAGCTGAAAAGAGGGGGCTCTAGTTCCTCAGTTTTAACCCCTTTTAAGGAGTCACTGCCATACCCAGCAAGGACTTAACACTTCATACACTACCCTGAAAAGGATTTCCGTTTCTCTGCACTCATTGGGATACTATTGGTATAAAAACATTAGGGGTTATTATTGTTTTAACTAACTGAACATAAAATGCATGTTTGGGAAAGCAAGGTGTCTGTAACGAGGCAGAGCCTGCCAAGAGCCTGCTAGGTAGAGAAGTCCATCATGATGCAGCAACCCATGAGTACAGTCAGAGAACAACGAGGAGTAACTCAGGCAATGCACATTTACACACAGTGAAAAATTGTTTCTCCATGAGAGGCAAGTGGCTGCCCCAAGTGAGGGAAGGAACAAAAAGTGTATGGCAGGGTGAGAACAGAAACCAGTGGTCCTGCCACAGCCCTGTGGCCCACTGCAAATCTCATTTTCATGTGCAAGGTCAGCCACACAAACCTCATGCCAGTGCCAAAGACTGACAGAATACCAAATGCATATCTATAGGTTCTAAATGGCTTCTTGGCAGCATTTCAGGGCAAACAGCCTTTAATAATTCCTCTGTATTAGGAAATAAATAAACACAGCTCTTCAATTTAGTGCTCAACAGTTTGAGAGCAGAACTGGTTATCCAGCACTCTGGTCTGGATCTCTTTCAGCCAGAATTTTAACATACTAAATTACACACTGGATGTAGCAGGCTGCTTTCGGAAAACACTGTGCTGATCATCAGTCCAGTCACATAACAAACACCTCCCCTGAAGCAAAAAAGGTCATAATCTCAACTTGGACTCCCATCTTCATCAGTCTAGGGTGATACTGGCGTCTCTGACCATTACCAAATTCCAACTGCTGATCAAAGCAAGGATGAGGAACTCAAAGCTCTTCCTAGTGCTTGTTTCAGAGAATATATTAAAATTTTTCCCCTTAAGCTATTTTGCAGCCTAGAAGTCAAATAAAATATTTAAATGCCTCTGGAGTTTATGAGTAACCCCACTTTGAGCTGGTGTCTATATGAGCTATTTGAACTGGCAAGTAAAGATCTCCAACCTTTGACTCACAGACATGAAAGGGAGGGAGAAAGACATTAATGACAATTACTTGAGACTGTGCCACCCTGATGGAATAACCAGTGTAGCCTTCTGCACCTGCAGGAATGCAGCTTGGGTTTCAACCAGGTCCAGCCAAAGGCAGCCTATGAATGGCTGGCTGTCAGCTCTGGGGGACAGGCAGGCAAAGGGGGACCTGAGCCCAACCCCAGACCCTCCTCTCCACCAGTCATAGCTCTGCCCAATCTGAGCACTTTTGTAGGGCTGAATCTGAAGTGAAGGTAAAGGCAGTTCATTGAAGATCACAAAAACTGTGCTGAGAGCAGTGGAAGGGCTAAGCAAACTAAAAGATAAGGACCTGCCCTGCTGTAGCTTGGGAGGATTCACCTCCACCTCTACTGTTATAGTTTATTATTAATATTCCTAGTATTTAAAGGCACTAAGGGTTCCCAACATATTTATTCTTTATCATAGTCATCACTAACAGAAGTATTAACACCTATAAAAATCAATATGGTCCATTTTCTACTCCTATAAAAAGTGTGTGTGAAGTACTGATGTCCTAGCTTCTGAACAGACAACAGAGCCCTTCTGGTACCCAGAGCCCACCACACTCTGGGCAGAGCCAGGGAGCTGAACATCAGGAGAAGCTGCTCCTTTTAACCATCTGTCTACCTGTTCTGTGATCATACCTTGGTTTTGATGTGCACACAAGATCTGTGTGGCCTGGATCCACCCAAGGACTGCAGGAAAAATCACATTCCAGATTTCACACAGGACTTTAGCCCTCTCCATAGTATTTCTGGTTCTGATCTAACTGAGACTGGTATTACAGCACTGTAACTCCATCAACTTCAGCTGAAAGTGTCTGCTCATGCCAAATTTGATCTGGTCTGCACTGAAACAAAAACAAATCAAACAATAATCTTAGCTGGAGAGAGAGAGAGAGAGGTTTCCAGAGCTCTTTGGGGCTGATCCAAACCCTACCCCTTGGTTGTGTGCCTCCCTTTCCCCTGTAACATGAGGATACTGACATTTGCCCACTGATAAAATGAGGTATTTGGTATTTCCATTGTTGTCCATGAAGGGGTGTCCTCTTTGTACTTCACCTGGAATATGTAAAGTGCTACATGACAATTCTGCTTCTCCTGATTTATGCCAGCCTCTGAGAGATGACAGGCAGGCCTGGCTATTATTTTTCTGATGAAGACAGATGATGGAAAAATGCCTGCTATAAGGATGGCTCCAGATTAGCAGTGCAGGTTGGTTTATTAAAAGCAGTAACATCAAAGCAAAAGGCCTGCTGATTCAGCTCATAAAAATCATTGATGCATAAAACCAACAATAATATCAAGAAAGAAAAGGGGAATGGAAGACTGGGAGAACAAGAGAAGAAAAGGCAAAACCCAAACCCACCCTAAGTGCACACAAGACAGATGGTTTAACTCTTTCAAAAAGCATTTGCAAATATCCTTGTGCTCAGTGGGGAGAAAGTCTACATGAAAAAAAAAAAACGTATGGTAACTGGAGAGACATGATATTAAGAAAAGGCATCTCTCTTCCATTTATCTATCTTTGATTGAAGCTTCTGGTCCAGCCAGGAGCTTGGGAATGTCTTCATTTACAATATTCCTTCCTGAAATCTGAAAGCAAATTGAAATGGAGGTCAGTACCTGAAGAGAGACTTCAAACCATCCAAAGCAGCACATTGTTACATGGACCTTGCCATCTAGTGACAAGGGACCATTTGCAGCCAGCAACACCCCTAGTATGCTTTTCAAAAAGCCCACAGTGAGATATCCTGTGCATAAAGTATTGTGCAGATGATCTCTGCAGAATGCAAGCAAAAATAGTGTGAAAGCTCCATCACAAATAGCAGGTCTGAAGCAACTCATTGTTTCTCCAGACCAATCCCATCTTAATTATCATTTCAGTCACCTTTATTATAATCTAAATTCATATGAAATGAGTCCTGGAACCTAATAACTTTGTACAAGCACTTCTTGACAAAAGTATGACTCTACAAACTGAGGCTTAATACTCAGGACTCGTATTGGATAAGCAAAAGCAGATTCAGCTCCTAGAGATGGAGAGTTGTTTGCTTTTGTTGGATGAAGTAAGTGGCTGCCCATTGCCCATAAATTAATTCAACTCAAACTCTCTCTTCTGCAGTGTTTTGCTCTCACATACCACGCCAGGACATTTTTGAGATCCATCTCCCTCTGAGGTTACAATCCAAAATGCACTATTCCAGCCCTGCAAGGCATTCTTTTTCCAATAAAGAAAAATTCTATTTGTGCCACGCCAGAAGTTTTTAAAAGCTTAATCACTACTTGCATCTTGTGGCTCCATGATGAAAGGATAGGAAGGGAACCAGCTTCTCATTCCTGCTGTCATTTTTCATCATAATGTTTATCATTTCTCCTTCAGCTGTGGCTTGGGCAGCACACTCCTAAACTGTCTTCTGCCCTCCTCCCTCCTCCAACCCATCAGAAGGCTCCTACAGCCACCAATTAGGTTGAAAAAGGTCATTATTACCTTTGTCTAAATCAATGTTCTTTGCTGGGAAGCTTCTGGCTTGCTCGGCCTTCTCCTTCAGGATGTTGTTTTTGTAATCTGTGTAAGGGATAAGCACAGTTCAGACAGCCATGAGAACATTCAAAGCAAACAAAGCTTTACAAGCAAGGTGGACACATGTGATGGGCCCTTCCTCGAAGCACTCTGGGCCTGGCATCTCCAGATCTCTTGAAGTAACTCATGGAGTTACTCATCCACTCAGCAGGGAAAGGAAAGCTGCTACAACTTAATTTTTGCCCCTGGCATTAATCAGTTATGCATACTTCAGTTTCCTACTCCTCAGTCTTCATCTCCCTCTACATTGTTTTGCATTCATTCAGAGTTTGGCTTTTAGGTGCATGTCAAGGAACCCCAAAAACTCCAGGGAAAACACAAGAACTGTACCTTGCTACTGACCGATCTCATCAATCAGCCTCTAGTTAGAAGTCAAGACTGCTTGCACAGACTTGTGGCTTGAGATTCTCAAAGTCACCATTAAATCAAATTAAATTAGGAGGTTCAGGCATTTAGATGCCCATTTTGAAATGCCATTAGAAAATCCTCAGTTATAACAACTGAGAATGGTTGCTAGTTGATACGTACCCAGCCTGATGTCTTCACCTTTGCACTGAGTCAGATCTGTTGTGTCAACAGTAAATTCTTTAAGATTTACATCCTTCCTGAGAAAGAAATAACAAAATTATATTGTCACATCCTTTCATAATTGGCTCCTTTCACACTTCTTCAAAATAACTTTTCTGATGCTACTTCAGATAATTTAATTTACAATGTTTATTTGCCATGTATCTGGAGGAAAGCTGAAAGAAAAATCCACACAGGACTTAATTCTCTATGAAGAATGGTTTTCACAGCAATCCTTACAGGATCCTTCCTGGTTTCTACTTTTGTGGAGAAAGCACAGCAGGCAGATGACAGCCTTGGCAGCAATGTACACAGGTACTTTTCCTGTCTTTGCCTCCAACCTATCAAACAGATTTCAGAAGGTTCTACTGCTTACCAGTGAAGCTGGTTCTCATCTCTTCCTTTTCCTGCCTGTTCTATTAACACCTTTAGATCTCTAGCTCTTTTTTCCCCATGTGCTTGTCTGAGCTAAGAACAATGGGGAGACAACCTGTACTGGAGCATGTTCAGCTCTTCCACTTTGGTAACACAGAATAAAATCTATCTCAGCTTCACAATCTTGGCTCCAATCTCACTGTAGGGTTTTACAGGAGACAAGCATGATCTGCAACTCAATTCCCAAAGCAGAAGAGGGAGAAATGCAATTGCCAAGTCAGCCTTACAAACCTTTCTCTCCTTCCATACTTTGCCAGCATGGAAGTTGCTCCCTGATACACAACTGTTTGGTGAGTGGATGTTCCTGGGAACATTACACTGCTAATGCTGGAGTGTAAAGCTGCAAAAGAATTGGTGGAAAGCAATGAATAAACTCTATCAAACAGCCTGTGCTTCACGTGGCTGTACTCAGACTAACCAGAGCCTCAGCTGTATTAGGCTCTTAATGACAGCTGAGGGTTGGGACCCATAAGTTTATTTTTCTGTGTTCTAATCATAGATAGCAGACCCTGAAATTATACTTACTCTCCATATTTCTTCACATTGTATTCATAACCTAAACAGGGAGAAGAAACAGAATAAGCTGTGCTATCCAGTCCAACCAACCCCTCCTGTGTAGCAGTGATTACAGCAACACCCAGTGCTCATTCACAGTGCTCCATATTGTGATGCTTACAATGACCACCTTCAATATCTCTCCAATACACAAGAATGAATTCAACTGTGTTCCACAGCCATGGGGAGCTTCCCTTGCCTCTACTCACCAGCTTTCCGATGGTTTTGACAGACCTATGGATGACCACCCACAGGAAACTGCAGTAACTATATTTCATTTCTTTCCACCTCCCATTTATTGCAAAAAATCTTACCCACACCTGTCATCTCTTGTGTGCACTTGCCCATGGCCAGCTCCTTGCTCAGGCCTGCATCCATCACATGCTACAGGTGCTGGTTTTCACCAGCCTCCCACAGGCCAGGTATCTAACCACACTCCTCTCTCACCCCACCCTGCAAGGAGTGATGAGCTCAGGCTCCTCTTTTCCAAGCCAAGATCTCAGCGTCCATTTATTCAATTACACTCAGAGTCCCCAGGCACAGGGAGTCCAGCAAGGACTTGGACATCATAGTTCTCTAAGGGCTGCATGTGGTGCTTCTGCTCTAAATAAATTCCACAGATAAAGAGCAACTATCTAGCAGTTCTAGTTTTCTTCTCCATACAACAGAGCAACTCAGCAAATCAAGGCCTGGACATTTTTACACCACATTAATGCATCCCTCAGCATCAGCACCTGCAAAGACTCCCCCCACCAGGTTGCTGGTTCTCCAGAAGTGGACCACTGCCTCCAGCGTGGTTCTTTGCAGAATCAGCTTTCCCCCCAGGCACTCCAGGGCTGGGGGCTCTGCCTGCACTCACCTCTCTGCCTGTGCTTGCGGGTGACCAGGACGATGACAATGAGGAGGACAATGAAGAGCAGCAGAGTTGCCAGGATGTAGCCCAGCTGCTGTAAGAAGTGCACCCGGCTCTCAGGGATGATGACATTTATAACGTTGTGGCCCCTGACAACATTTGGATCTGATGGCAGAGGAAAAGCAAAAAGCAGGCTGGTAATTGTCATTGGCATTCTAAGCAAAGCACATTCACACACAGGTCTGTGTGCAGACCCAAAAAAAAAGAGAGAACTCTGCTGAACTGTGTGCAGGAAAGGGAAAATGGCTGCATTACCTACAACATGCTGCACCTCTGCCAGGTGGAAGATGCCCCTGCTCTTCACAAGACCATTATACTTCCCAGGAGCACAAAGAATTAGCAGTGACTGCTGCACCTTGCTGCTGCCTGGCTAGCAGTGTGCTCTTGTTTATTTGCAGAGGGAAAGTCCAGCATGAAGCTGCACTAAACAGACCTGAGTTTTTCTGCACATGCACCATGCTGCCAAGGCTCCAGACAGCTCAAGTATGAAGGAGCCCCTCCCTGCCAAGGGTTATAATTTACAGACTGGGAAGAATTTTCAGTGCCAAAGAATGAGTTTCCTTTTGAATTAAAAAAAAAAAAAAAAAAAAAAAATCAATAAAATAAATAAAATTTAAAACCCACAAAGAAAAGCCAAGATTCCATCTGTGGGTGCAGCAACATTTCAGTTCCGGTAACTCAACACTCTTACGTGGAACATTTTTGTAGCTCTCAAATAAATAGGTCAATGTTTTAACACATATAAAGAGGAAGGGATTTGCAGTAGTTTGAGGAGCACACAAATCCAGCCCAGGCACAGAGATCAAGCCCATAGACACAATGTGCTGGGAGAGTGAGGCTTTTCTCTCCAAACCAGAGCAGAAAGTGATACCTTCTCTCCCTACCATGAACATTCACAGAGCTCCAGGCAAGAACCAGGGGGGAGCTCTGGCCCAGCATTCCCCTGGGAGCTGAACCCTGGAAATTAGGGAAAATCTGGGGAGAAATATCCCAAAAGCCACGGTACCATTTAGCAGATGTGTTCTAATGTGAGAAACATTGACATTTTTGCAACTGCTGGCATAGTGGCTGGTTCCAGTTAGTCAGGTAGTTGGTTTCCAGCATTTAAAAAGTCCAACTGACCATCAATAAAATCAAACAAGATGACAGTGGATTGAAATAAGCACTTTGAAACCAGAGATAATGGTTTGCTAATGCTAGCAGCAGCCCCAGAAAATCAAGAGGTTTTAGCATATGCCCTGTTGTGGTAGCCCAGCCCTCCTCTCCAGCAATACTCCACTTTTACTGGCACTGCTGGATGCTGTGTGCTTGCTGGCTATGGTGCCAGCATGAAAACTAGCATGTGTTTTTCACCACTGCTATGCTAAAAAATACCAGCCCAAAAAAACCACTTGCAAAGCTGCAAACAGTATACATGCCAGTTCTGCTTTAACAAATCTCTGGATCATGAAAGGCTTCTTCAGCAGCTGCCATAATGAGATGGAGAAACAGCAGAGCCACAAATCAAACATAAATGCATCCTATTCCTGGGCTTTTTGCTTTCCCACAGTACTGAAGGATGGGGTAGGTCCAGAGTTAAACTTCAGTCAACACTGGAGAGGTCACTGTAACAACACACAGTGCAAACACAGATTCAAAAACTTTGGGTCTCCTTGCCTTAATCAAATAATACTAAAAATCCTTATCATACTGGCATCCTTGGATGCTGCTTTGACACAGCATCACTGGTGGATTTCATCATGCATCACATCAGCAAGGCAGCAGACTACAGCCCATGTTATCTCAGGGAAACTGAGGCACAGCAGACTGTTTCAATTGCACCCAACAGATGAATGGCAGCACCCAGAAGAGCAGCACTAAGGTAACACAGAATGTCCTCCTCATCCTAGTGTTAGAATTTAAGCTCAGAGGTGATGGAGGTTTATTCCATGCCCATCTGCCTCCAACTCACTGGTGGGATCTGGTTTGACCACTGGAAAGTTTTAATGGTTGGAGTTAGAACAGAGGTGTCCTTTACATTACTTTACCAAAAGGACATGTTAATCTGCTGGGAAAAACAGAGCTTTTACAAAACTTTACAATTTACAACATTTTTACAAGTGCTGGGTATTTGTCCCATTTTCTTTCCAAGGCTGGCAAAGGCCTGAGAACAGCTCAGCAATAAGCATGAGACACAGCAGATGCTGTGCTTCAACTGCTTGCTCCAAAGCAAACTCAGAGTGAAAAAGGCACTGAATTAGGAGACATACACCACATTTCTCCTGCTGAGACTGAGAGCAGAATTGAGCTCATGCTTATATTCAAAACAGGATGAAGTTTCCTGTCTGGAAATGGCTCTGGGCCTTGGAGCTAAGCCAGAAACTATAGCTGCTTGCAGAAAAAGCTCATTGCTTTGCATTCCTTATCTCCTGACATTTAGTTTTGCCTGGATGTTATACCCCAGAAGTGTTCTATAGGGTTTTTTCGTGGCATGGGGCAGGATCTCAGCCTTTCCTGCCATCCACAAAAAGGGCAGGTCCCAGCAGGCTCCTCAGCAGCAGTGGGTTTGAAAAAGGCACCCGGATGTCTCAGCTCCTTTCACATTCCCATCAGCTCAGCACATTTTTGTGTGTGGTTCTGTCAGACCAGCTCAGTGTTCAGTACCCGTAGGGGACAAAGCTGTTTTAAGGCTGTTCTTTTTGACAGTGGAAATAGCTTTTCTCAGGAAGGCAAGTTCCCCCAGCACTGAGGGCACTACAGCCAAACTGAGACAGCTGTGGTGGGTAAAATTACTTGTTAGTTCTAACTTATGAGCAGGTAACTACTCAACAGCAACCAGGACAACATGCAGGAAGGAGAAGAATTAGTTTCTGGGTGGGCAACTCTGAAAACAAGATCCAGTTTCCATCTGCACAATGGGACCTGGATAGGGCTCAAGGGCTGCAGGCAAGGAGACCAGAATTTGTATGCCCTGGCCTCCACAGCAGCTCAGCTCCAACAGCCACCACACTTTAGTACCAACCTCAGTCCCACGGGGAAAGTTTAGGTTTCTGTGACTTGAAAAATCCAATTGCTAGAGAAGAATAGACCTATTTTTAAAATCTATGAAGCATGTCAAAAATCTGTAATAAGCAGCCAATAAATATTAAACCAAAATGCATATTTTTAAATGTTAATAAGGAACTATACCCAAAAGACTTAACAAAAAGAATTAAACCTGGGATTTTTATTTTATTTCTCTGCATGATGGTTTTTGAGTTTGGACAGGCTGTCAGATGATAGCTCACTGCAGTGGAAAATTGGTTTTAAAAAAACAAAACAAAACAGAAAAGCTGAGGGTGGAGTAAAATTCCTAGTGCTTGATTTTACAGTCTGGCATCTTGCACAACCTCAACACCCATGCAAAAGGGAGAGAATCTCTACCCTGGTGGAAACAGGGGCATGTTGGAACAGCAAAACCTGAGCAGAATCGATCTCTCCCTCACACCTTCTGTTCCATGAAAGCAGAACAGCTTGCTTGCCTTAGGGCATGTCAGTGTTGCAGAGGAGAACAGGCTGCAGAACTGCCCTGGAGCAAAGAAACCAGAAGCTGGACATGATGTCACTCCAGCCCTCCCAGCAGGGTAACTACCCCTGATGGGTGGGACACTCCTCTCCTGCTGCAGCACAGGGTTAAAGGAGCTCCACAGGGTCCTCTCTGCTATCCACTGCAGCTCCAGGTACACCCATGTCATGGGAACAGCTCAGGAACAACCAAGCCCACAAACTAGTGGTGAAGGAGGCAAGACCTCATCTGCTCTTCTGATCCTAAAGACAGGAATAGTCACAGATTCACAGAATCACAGACTGTTTAGGTTGGAAGAGACCTCCAAGATCATCCAGTCCAACCTGTGACCAACACCATAGTCTAAATGTTCCTGCCCCAACTGGGAGAAACTTTCATAAAGGAAACCTCTGTGTGGCACCTTCACTTCAGTGTCTCTGGTGCCTCTGCAGGACACTGGTTTGCCTTGGCCACGCTTCTCCCGCTGGCACTAAGTCAAGCACAAGCTCTGTGAGGAATGGCTGAGGGAGCTGGGGTTGTTTAGTTTGGAGGAGGGCTCAGAGGGGACCTCACCACTCTCTACAACCCCTGAAAGGAGGTTGTAGCCAGGTGGGGGTCAGTCTCTTCTCCCAGGCAGCCATCAGTAGGACAAGAGATGGCCTTAAGCTCTGCCAAGGGAGGTTTAGGTTAGATATTAGGAAGAAAATCTTTACAGAGAGGGTGATCAGGCATTGGAATGGGCTGCCCAGGGAGATGGTGGATTCTCCATCCGTGGAGGTTTTTAAGAGACTGGATGCGGCACTCGGTGCCATGGTCTAAGGGATCAAGGTTTGGACTTGATGATCTCAGAGGTCCTTTTCAACACGGATGATTCTGCAGACCACTGTGGGAGGACACAGACATTTTGGCATTTGCAACAGAGGTTCCTGAGCTGATGTTGGAGAATAAAGTGTCATATTCCTGCTTACTGAGCTCTTTAGAGCTCTAAGGTGCCATCATAGATACTCACCTCTTCCTTAACCATCTGCACATAGATAGTCACCTCTTCCTCAACCAGAATCACTTCCAGAGGCCACTTACCTACAGCTGGGGCAATGTTGTGAGTTGTGAGGTTCACCACCTTCTTCTCCCTCACCGGCTCTGTCACAAAGACTCTGTAGATCCTGCGCTCATGGAGGCCGCAGTAGTGATGGTGCAGGTGGCAGGAGTAGGTGCCCTCATCTGCACTTTCCAGCTGAGAAATCCTCAGGGAGAAGTCCCCCACGGCAAAGGCTGCGTCAGTGATGTTCATCTTCTGACGAAGGAAGAGAGGCCCGTAGGAACGGCACTCACCGGAGGCGTAGAGGTCGATGAGGCGGTCAGCGCGGTCATGAGGGACCCCTGGGGGCTGCCTGTCCCAGTGCACCACCTGCTGCTCCTCCTCACTGTGCCGCTCAGTCCAGATGTGGTTGTGGTTCACACAGGGGAGCATCACGGTGCTGCCTTCTGGGGCAACAATCACAGGCTTCTCCCCATCCCAGTACTCCTTCCCATCCTCAGCTGTGGAGGAGACAAACAACACAGGCTGTGGAGTTCACAACACAGGCTGTGGAGTTCACAACACAAGTTGTGGAACCTTGGTGCACGTATCTCCACTTGTCCTGTGGGACACCGAGGCACACCTCAGATTGCCCTTGGACCCTTCTATACATCCCCTCCAAAGGCCTTGAAATGCCATGGGTTTATATGCCCTGTTCACACCGATTTTAGCAGTCAGTAAAGAAATGCCACTTTTATCTTCCACATCCCAGATCAGAGCACTGAGCAAGATCACTTTCCTCCCCATACAACTGAGAGTTAATCCCTGGCTTCAGAAAGCAGGAAACTTATTCTCTCAACAGACTAAGAAGGGAACGAGAAGAACAGATTTCATCCTCAATATGCTGTACCTCAATTCTCCAAGCAGGAAATGCTTTTCTCTCCACAAATGCCCTAATTACTGGAGGAGTTCAAGCAGCACTGGTTTGCACTTTGTTCTTGAAAAGGAATAGCAGAACCACCAAAACACAGAGGAGCAGATGTGAGCTTGCAGGCGTGCCTGGGTGTTTTTATTGCAGAGAAGCTGTGAGAACAGCAGCAGAAGAGGTGCACTTCCACTCTCCCTTCAGCCCTTCCACAGCTTCCCAGCACAATCAGCCCCAGTAGCTTCACTTGTGCATTATACAAAGGTCAATTTAAATGACACTGTAAAGATTCAGGGGTGGCTCAGGCTGCAGTTGCCAACAGCCCTCAGAAGCTTGCTTTTAGAGCTGGAGTTAAGGTGTGGTAACTTGAGGAGGCTTTTTAGCCACAGAATGCTAAGAATAAGCTCACCAACCACTGTACAGGGCAGACCTTTGTGGCTAACCTGATTGAGGATAGATTATTACTAGGTATGTTCTACTGCTCCAGCACGGACAGGACCTGTAGCTCATTGGTAATCATTTAATTAGTAATAATTTAACAGGCTCCATGCATTGTTTAGCACACAAGAGAGGTTCATAACACCCAACTGATTAAACTCCAGCTGCCAGACCAGATTCCTTGCAGAAAGGAACCCCAAGTTATCTGCCAGACCTACCTTGCTTGGTGATGATTAGTTGGATTTTCACAGTTTCATATACGTGGCAGTAGTGGTGGTGAAGATTACAAGAGTAAGTGCCTTCATCACTCTCTGCAACATCTGGTACCACAGGGAAAAGAGGGGGAAAGTTGAATGTTCTATACTTAAGAATTACTTAGGTAATTTATACTGTTTCCCAAATGCTTGTATGGATGAAAAAAGGCCTTTTATTAACTTAGTTAAAACCCATCCTTATCATCAGGGTGGGCAAAACAGAGAATCATCTCGCCCCTAACAGAATAATTTGCTCAGTTTATTTGCTCTTTTGTGGAACGTATTTGTACTGACAATGGAAAGAGAAAGGTGATTTAAGTTCAGCCAAGAGCAAGCTATAAAGCTTGGGTTTACAGTTCAGGAACTGAAATACAAAGGTCCACAGGAAGCTCAAGTGACTTTCAGACAATGAGCTGTTACCAATTCTCTTTTAAAATGGGGCAGTTTTAAAGGAAAGTGAAACACTATCACTAGTGCTTCGCTGACCTCATTAGACTGGTATTTTATTTATTTCTAGAATATGCTGTGTAAAATAGACATTTTCACTGAAAAAAAACAAATTAACTCAGTCCTGACTCCTCCATCCTGCAGACAACAGAGGAAGAACTCATTACCTTTGATCACCAAGGAGAAGTTGCCATCTGTAAAGGCATTCTGGGGCATGAATATCCTCCCTTTGTTGTAGGCACTGTAGACACGCTGATCCCCAGCTGAGTACATGTCACACAGCCTCTCCATCTTGCTGTCCCCGTAGTAGCTGCTGTAGACGTCCCAGTGCACCACCCGCTGGCGGTCGTTGAGGCGATCCTGGGTCCAGACCATGCGGTGGCTCCTGCAGGGGAGCAGAGCCTGCGAGCCCAGCGCTGCGCTGATGTTCAGCACTGACACCACCACGCTCTCCGGGTTTGAGGCATCAGCTGGGACTGAGAGACAGGGGTAAAGAAGACAGGACAGAGTTAACAGCTTCATGGACACTAAAGGAGGGCTCAGAGCTGTCCTAGAATCATAGAATAAGAGTGGGTTGGGTTGGAAGGGACATTAAAAATCATCCAAGTTCCAACCACCTTGCCATGGGCAGGGACACCTTCCACTAGACCAGGTTGCTTCAAGCCCCATCCAACCTGACCTTCAACACTTCCAGGAAGGGGCAGACACAAATTCCTTAGACAACCTGTTCCAGCGTCTCACCACCCTCCCTAGAAAGAATTTTTTCCTAATGTCTAACCTAAATCTCTCCTCTTCAAGTGTGAAACCATTTCCCCTTGTCCTTTCACGACACACCCGTGTCAAAAGCCCTACCCCAGCTTTCTTGTAGCCCCTTCAGATAGTGGAAGGTTGCTATAAGGTCACCTCAGAGCTTCCTTTTCTCTAGGCTGAACCCCAACTTCTTTGCCCTGTACTCATAGGGACAGCCCTCTGATCATTTTAGTGGCTCTGAGTCTCTGCATACCTTCCACACAAAATAAAGTAACTTGCAAGACCAAACACAGAGCTCTCCCATGGAAAAATGCAATAGAAAGCCACTTAAAAAACACAGTGAGAGTGATGTCTGTTACCAGGATTGTGGATTTGACCTGTCCTAGACATCCTTCCTAACCCCCAGTTTAATCACGGCTTACAGACACTAGTCCATGGGATGCATGGCTCATGTCCATGATGCAGGGTCCCTCTGGTTTCTTCTCATGCTCACAGAAACAGCCAGATTATAAAAATGTCACTCACCTGAATATAAATCAACAGAACCTGTCGAAAAAGAAGAAAAAAAAAACAAACAAGAAGAATGTTACTGACAACAAAGCAAGAAAAAAACTACAAGCACACTCTTACTCAGTAGCCACCTCCACTGTTATTATCCCATCTATTCCCTCCCTCTGTTAATACTTATTTAATGTGTGTACTGTGGTTAAAGCCCAGAGGACCAAACCTGGGTTGGTCTGTGCTGCAGCAGACACCTAGCATTGTATGTGACTCAACAAAAACTTAAGAGAAAGGTGGATATGCATAGTCTGCATCTGAACCTCATCCAGATCACATCTTTATTTCATGCCATCTACAGTTCAAGACTCCAGAATCAAACCCTGATAGAATTAGGGTGGGATTAATGCATCAAGAGAATTCTGTAACTCTGCAGGATGCTGAGCCTACCTGACAAATGAGGAGTGATGGGACTTGGCTGTTTCACCTCACCCCCTGACACAGGCTGTTGTCAGCACTCTGCTGGGCAAACAGCCCAGTTTTGGGAGCATGTCCCCAGAGTCCCCCTGCTCACATTCCTGCTCTGCTAAGTTAATGCTGGAGTGCTCTGGATGCAACTGCAACCCCCTCAGACCCATGTGACTTAGAACTATGCAGGAAGAACTTTGCAAGAAATCATCTAAGGCTTTTGTCTTTGCACTTCTCTGGTCCAATCCCTCTTGTTTTTTGGGGAGGAGGGGTTTAGGAGGTCTCCTGCCATCATGCTTTGAGAGCATGATTCAGATTCCCAACACAAAGACATCATTCACTCTCTAAACAGTCAAGCCTAAGTGGGTTCCAGAACATCATCAGATGTTTTGTCCTGCTAATGTCATAGGCACAATGTCCTCCAGACAAAGGCTGCATTTTTTTTCAGCCTTGGAATGTATGCATTTTCAAAGAGAATAAATTAACTCCAGGCTGGGGATATTTTAATCACACCCTCGGTGCCTGGGCTGAGATATTTCCTTTCCTTCTCCTACAGGCAAGAGACATCATACACGAGACACTGTAATTCCATCATTTGTTGCTCTCTCCTGATAGGCTACTAAATGCCTGGTGGCAAAATACAACAAGGTGGCAGCCTCTGCTCCTGGAAACCAAGGGCTTAGATTTAGCTCAGGACAGCAAAGGAATGATAAAAAGCTCCTTTACAGCACCAAATCAGCCTTCACCAGGAGAAATCAGTATCATTTGGGACTGGGCAGCCAGGGCTCAGTAAAGCAGCACCCACCTGTATCACAGTGTGACAAAGCCATCCCATGAGTCCAAATTGTTTGTTTGCCCTGTGGCAAGGGAAGAGTTCAGTATCACAAGGTGAGCAGTGTCTGACATTCTGAGGAGCCTGGCTGCACAGCCTGAACATCAGATTGCTTTGGTGCTACAGAAACATCCTCTCCTGGCTCAGCCAGAGGAATGCTTTTCACTTTTCTCCTTTCCTCTTGCAAGTTAATGTAAAAAACACTGAGCCCAAATGCAGCATCATAAAGCTGAAGTCTCCACCTAAGCCTTCCATGCAGCCTCTGCCCAGCAGTCTGCTCCAGCCCTGAACGAACCACCAAACCCCTCATTTTGCATCTATTTGCTGGCCCTGCTAGAAGGAAAGGACCACCCAAGGTCCTGGCTCTCCATCTACCCCACAGGGGTCTTTGCCAGGCTGCTGCAGTCCTGCAGCCAGCTTACCTGCATTTCTCCAGCATGCTTCCAAACACAACTCACTGTAAAACAAGAAAGTGGTGTAGCTGTCTGTAATCTTTTTTATAAGAAAACCTATGTCTCGGGGAGTTTGACAGCTTTCATTTCCTTCCACTGTTAAAGCTTCTGCTGGCAGCTCCTGACAAAGCAGGGCAGAAGAATGATTGCTGACTTGGTAACTAAACTCCACAGTCTGCTCCTGGGTGACCTGGAGATCCTGCTAGGAAAAGGGAAGAGCCTGCTGATACCTTGCCTGCATTTCACCATCCTGCTATTTTGACTTGCCACTCAAAGCTGGATGGCACAGGGTTACAGTGCCTGCACAGAAGGAGGAACTGATGGTTCTGGTCCCCCAGCAATGCTGGAACTCTGCACACATGGCTAAGATTCAAACTTAGTTGAGATGGCTCTAAATGAGATCACTTAGAAATCTAAGGAATCTGGAATGTCTCTGATTTCATGTATGCCTGGAGAAAATGGAATTTAAAACAACCGACCTTCAATAACCTGGACATAGAGCATTAGTTAAAGAAGGATTAAGCTTTTTCTCTTTTCTGTTTCCTCCCACATACAAAAAACCAAGAAGAACAAGAGGACACTTACATGCTCTCCCCCAGCATGTTCTGTCAGACTCAGCACACCTCTCAGACAGATCCCAGAGGTAATCTATTGGTCTCACAATATAGGAAGAGCCTGCAAAAGTATTTCCTAATCCCTTGTAAAAGGCTGAGCCAGCTCTTACTTCTTGAATCCCATGAACTTTTCAAGTAAAGAATTAAGCCACAAAAATCACAGCAAACTAGAAGTAAAAGCCTCAGGCTCTGAAAGACATCTTACATACTCAGAACTCTCTAGACAGTGTCCTTGGAGGAGTTTAGACAGAATCCTGTCCCTTGAGTCTTGCCTGAACCACTTCTCTCCTCCTGGAGACAGCTGCTGGCAGAGGGTCTGCTTCACAGGTAGATGCATGTGCTAATGAAACCACAAAGTTCTTGCTTCATACTGGAGGATGAAAGACTTCCAGAGCAGAAAAGGAAACAGCAAACACCATAAGTGGTAGCCTGAGTGCCAAGAGGCATATGTGCTCCACAGGATGTGACACCACCAGCTCTACCAGCAGTGCTTCTGATGAACTTGGGAAGAACCCACTGGGCACATGAGCTGAACCAATGATCTGAGGCTGACATTCCACTGGTCTGAGTAAGCTCAGTTCATTATTCCTTTGCACACCTTCTCCAGCATCTCCTGGTCTGTCTCAGCCTCTTTTTTTTTTTTTCTTTTAAAAAAGCAAGCACCATCACCTTTACACTGGGGACACAGAGGGATGGCATAGTCCTAGAGAAGGGCCATGTTCTTCACAGAATCTGTGTGTGTCAGCTTCCTTCTTTCTCCCATGAATCCCATTGTCTCTGGAGTGGATTTAATGGTCTCTGTAGAGCTGTTACACAATTATTGCAAAAACAGCAGCCTGTGCTACCAAGCTAATTCCAAATACTTCTAGAGAATGGCAGTGGTCTCCAGGGAACTGACCCAGCCAGTGCCTGAGAGACGATAATGGCTGCTGATGCAGTAACATCAAGGTGACAGCTACACAAGTGAGCTCTGCTCCCTCTTGGTAGCCTTATCTTTTTTTTAAAACAGACCGAGCAGTAACCAGGAATTACATCTGGGCCCATCTCAGAGAGGCAAAGGAGGGACATAATGAGCAATACAGTTCCACCTGGACATCTCCCATTCCTCACCTGCTGGCCTGGGGCTGCAAGACTCAGCTTTTCAGTAAAAGTTGCCTCTCACAAAGCCAACTGATGGCCAAAGTCAGGCTTTGAACTGGGCTTTTATCCAAGTCTCTATGTTTGTTTATTTTAAAAATGCTTCCTGGGACAATCTTCTCAACAGCAGAGCCTTCTGCTTTCAAAACTGATGCCAGGACTGGAGAGCCCTTAATCGCCCACCCAGTCCTAGCAATTCCAGCACCTCTTAGCAGGTAGGAACACGATGGGCAAAAAGCAAGAATGTGCTGCCTCAGCAGAGAGGAAAATCCCTTCTGTCTGTACAAGAAACCAATCGACACCTCAGGCACTGCACAGTGAGGAACCCTCAAAGATCTGCCTCAGCTTTCTCACAGACAGTTCAGATGTTAGCTCAGCTTTATAAACCCCGCTCTGCTTTGTGTTGGCTCTAGGCCCACAAAATAGTTTGCACAGCCATTCCAAACACAGGCTATTCCTCCCTGCAAGACATTAACACTTGAGGGTGTGGTTCCTCTCCAGAAGAGATCATCTCAGCAAACATGGAACAGATTTCTTCCCTTCTCCTCCTCACTGGTTAGGTTACAACCTGAGTTGTGCGGGGACAGCAAGACTCAACCATCAGGGCTGCCTGGAACATTTTCTCTCTCTAAAATACACTGGAAGAGAGTCTGTCAGAGACCATCCTTTGGTGGGACATGGAGCTTCCCCACTGCTCCCTAGCAGCCCAACCTGCTATTCCTGCCCTGGGTGCCCTGGCAACATGCTAAACCCCACTGGGGAGTAATTGGACTGCCTGATGCTTCTGAAACACAGTAAGTGGCCTCTCCACCTTCTCCACAGGCTTAACCCACCCCTCAAATTAGTTTTCTGAGCCACTTTAACCCTTCTGTCCCTATGACTGATCTCATAGGCTGCCAATTCCCAAGCTTTGCCTTGAGGTATTGGAAAACTGGGGATGCTGTGGTGACATGGCAACTAGACTAATTAGGGACCAAACAGAGCTCTTCAGCTTACACCCTCCACTTACTGAGGAATTTGGAGAGGCTCAGGTGACAAGTCACAGCCTTTCACTAATAGGGCTGCAAAGAGCAGGGGGGTCACCAGTCCCCCAAAAGCTTGTGCTCCTCCCTGCTGCTGTCAGCACCCTGAATGCAGCCTCTCCATGCTGTTCTCAGAGCTTTAATTGGTGTTTTGATCAGAGGTGCCTTCCTTAGAGCCCAAAATGTTACAACTATGGATTTGCTGGGGGTTTGCATTTAATCCTCCAATTTTCTCCTGCCATCCAAGCTTTACCAGGGTTTTCCTGTTGAGCTTGGAGGCAGGCTCTGAGAGCCCTCAATCTGCTTTCAGCTCAGACAGAAAACTGATTAAGGAAAAGGCACAAACTATTCTGTTATTGTAAGCTCATCAGACCTGTGCTCATCCCTTTCTTGCACCTTACCCAAAAGTGGATTCCTATGTCTCTCTCTTTATGCTGACAAGACAAAAAAAAAACCAACCCGCCACTTTAATTTTTTCCTCCATCCTGAACACACACACACACACACACACACACACTGCAGCTGCTTCTGCCTCTTCAAAAGTATAAAGTAACTTTGGCTTGTGTAAATATAACCATGCAAGCTTTACTGAACTCACACTAAAGCTTATTACTTTTGAATTTGCTGATCAAGATTACTGATATGAAAAAGAGAGATCACACAAACATGCTGAATGGAGTACAGCTTAAACAACCTCAGACATTTCTCTATTCTTTCCCCTTTCCTCTCCCCAAAGAAGGAGAAATCCATCATTCCCACCCCTCACAAACAAAAGCACAGCTAACTTAGGCATCTGAACAAATGCTTTACAAAGCTAACAGTTCAAAATCTTCAGCTAACTCCAGCCCCGTCCTCTGCAGCTGAAATAAAAACAAGTTAACATCATGCCAACCAGATGAGAGCTTACTTTGCTGAAGCAAAATCTGCCACAGAAGGAGTTTTGCTAGTTGCTTCATTTCTTCAGCTTCTCTGTTTTCCTCTCTTGAAAAACAAGTTGACGACTTTTTTTTAAATTTTTTTTTTTTTTTTTTTTTTTTTTTTTTTTTTTTTTGGTAACTGGGAAACACTATGACCTCATCAATTTACATCCAGAAAGCTGTGGACAGCAGCTCATACTCTGCAGAATTACTCCACCTACAACTTCCAATTCCCCACCTCCCCACTCGGCTCTCCCCCTACACTCACACTCCACCTCCTTCCTTTCCCTAACACTTTCTGCACAAGTACTACTAACACCCACTCTTTTCTTTCCCCTCCCTCTGGGACCTTCTGATCTGCCCCTGACTTTGATGTAAAAGTTGGTCCCACACGGCTCTGGGATAGTCAAACAATCTTTCTCCCTCCCCCTAGGGATGGAACTAATTTTTCTTGTGCTTTACTTGATCCAGCTGTTCCTTCCTTTGTTTGACACTCATCCAGCTGTCTGTCTGCTTGAGACCGGATTTATTCTGTTGCCTTCAGTGGTTTTTTGATCTTTGTCTCCTCATATGGTTTTACTTCAAGCTCAAGTCTCAGAAGACAACCTAGAAAACAATATTGACTCTGTCCTGTGATTTGTAAGCAAGAGCTTAATAGCAGCTATCATAGCAAAAGGGTAATAATGACAAAGACTGAGTCTGTGGGAGCTTGGGCAATGGAGGCAGAAGAGTCTCAAATGCACCTAAAAGCCCCAGTGGGGGGAACAGGTTTTTTTGTCACAGAGCCCAGGACATGGAAAGCTGGGTCAGATTTAGAGCTTGTACTTTCAGCCCTTCCTACAAGAGCTGAAGTGGGCTGGAGTTACTTGACTGGCACCAAGACAAACAACACCCTTCAGTAACCATAACCACAGCAGACCTGATGTGCTGCTGCTGCTGTTCCCCTCCTCCTGTACTCCCAAGATAAAAACAGCCCTGACAGCAGCACCACTACAGACACAGAACAGTGTCAAGCAACGCTGAATTTGCATCACTCTTTGCTCAAGGAAAGGTGGTAAATTACATTAACCACTTCCTAAAGCCTGTAGGGATGTATTGAACTGGGTTTACATAACCCACAAGGATTAGAAGTATTAACCCAGTCAGATACTGAAAACAATCAGTGACAAACAGCAGAGAAAGAAGCAGTAAATTCTTTAACTCCAAACCCTGCTTCAGGAAAGAAACCCCAGAGCTTTCATGTACACACACTCACAGACAGGGAAAGCTCCCATAGCTTTAGCTTGCCTTTGCAGACCAGAGGCACCACGTTTTTCAGTTTAAGGGATTACTTCTTAAAATGCTGCAGGATACTCAGAGAGGACAGACTCCTTAAAATCACAGGGCTGTCCAAAACGGATCCAGATAACTGCTGTTTTTTCTCTAGCAAAAAGCCCTAAAATCATCTTCAGATAAGAACCTCACAACTTTTCACTGCAGACTTGAACTCTATCCTTCATGTTCAGTGGGGCACTTCGTGGGTAATCAGTCACCAACAGCCCAAGTTCCCACACTCCTCAGCTGAGCCATGTCAACAGCCTGAATCTTCCCATGTCCAGTCTGACTGTAACCCTGTTGCATAAACACAGGCTTGTCTTTGCTTGCTATTTGCATTAGTCCAACCCCCAGCAAGGGCTCCTGCCCCACTACTTCCCTGAGTTGAAAACCTCTGTGCTGCTGCCAGATTCTCAGGCATCACAAGGACAGTGCTGACCCACAGCTGCTGAGGTGCTGGCCAGAAGTCCAGTGGAAGAAGGAGCCTTTCTTGTTGTCTCTGTCAGGCCAGGGAGCCAGATGAAAAGCTCCAATCTGAGAGTCTTTTCTTGAGCTGCCTCATCCGAGTCTGGAAAATTTTTGGCTGTTTGGCTACTTCCCATTGCACAGACAGCAAACAGAGCACCCTCTCCTTCCCTTGGATTTTTTCAGCCACAGCAGAACCTTTTAGGTTGCAGTTCCAAGGTTGCTTTTGCACCTTTCTGCCTCCTAACTTTGGCACTGTAGAGGTTACTGGCTGTTTCATGCATGACTTCTGGGGTGGATGCAGATTGCTGTGGTTGCTGCAGTCATGAATTGGCTATTTCCTGACTGACAGAAGCCAAGTTCAGGCTGAACGCACTGAAGCCTCCTAAAGAAAAGCACTCACTGGAAGGAAAGAGCAGCAGTTTCTCTGGGGTTCACAAGAGGAGGAAAGGGACAGAGGAGGCTATTTCAAAGATCTTTGTCTTCTCCTCAACATTTAATTCTGCAGTCTCCAGTCAGCTCTGTCTTCCTAGAGCTCTGCTAGTCCAAGGGAATGCTGGAAGGGCAGCTCTGTCAACACTTTGCTCCATCAGGAGCTGAACTTTTAACCAGCTTCTCCATGAAGCTGCCTGAGCTGTGTTCCTGAGCTTCTCTCCTTCTTCACTCCCTGAGGCATTAATTTTGGGTATTGATTCTCAAAACAAGCAGCATCCCCCAGCTGCCCACTGTGGCATACACAGCTGCATACTCTGGCCACACACCCTGTCCAAAGAAACCAACTTCATCCATGCAAAGGAAAGGAAAGGAACGGAACCTTCCAGCACCCATACAAGTGTTTTTTTTGTTGTTTCCTGAATCTCTGCACCTGCTAGCTTCATCACAGATCAGGCCAGCAGGGTGAAGAAAGGCTCCCATGCCTCCAGAGTCACTCCTGTTTCAGATGTGATATGAAATAGATATGAAATACCTATTTCAGATATAAAATGCTGATGACTCAGCTGGAAAAAAAGCCCTGACAGGGAAGGTGCAGGGATCACAAGATTAATTAGCTTGTGGGAGACAATAGTGGGCTACCTGTGTCTGCCAAGAAGTTTTCTCTTCCTGATCTCTTCCATTTTAACATTTTTGTTTTCCATACCTGCAGGCTTCACTGCAAGCCCTCCCAATAAATCTGAATTGAAGACCAACAGCCTAGAAAAACTGAGCAACTATCAGACTGGGAAGAAGGTCAGATGCCAAGAGGTACCCTCCATCCTTTTATTGCAATTTTCAGAACCACAAACCCTGGGAAACAAAAGTGCCCACTTCCTCCCTGTTTTCCCAGCTACAAATAGATGTAGAGTATTAAAAAGGAATCCATAATTAATTGTCTGTTGATACAAAGACAAATTACAGTAGAAGGCTTCATGTTCAGGATTTGCTAACACTATACATATTACCAACAACTTCTTCAGATCTTTAAATACAGGATCCAGAGTACTCTGCTGTGATCAAAAGAAAGAAGAAAATATATACTCATGAGCTGAAACAAGGGTAATTCCTAGTCTGGTGTGAGTAGGGGGAGCCTTCAGAGCTGCCTGCTGATGGAAAAGAGCAATCTAACATAGAACCATGGAAATTACCAGAAGGTGTGCATTTCCTGGGAGGCTCCATTTGGTTGCAAAGCTTTTCTCACTAAACCAAATCTTTCAGCTGCAATGAATCCCATAGGCAAGCCTGAAATAATCCAACTTGCAGCAAGAGTTGTGAAGTTAAAGGACAAAACTGAAACCCAACCACAATAACAGGGCTGTCAAGTGCAGCCTGTCATTATTCCAGTGATGTAACAAGCTGTACATCTCTCACAGCACCAACATTACAATGTTTGTTCCCTAGCCATAAATCTGAAGCCCCTGATTTGCCTTCCCTGTAGAGAGTGTTCAGAATGACAATTTGAGAGTCTGGTCAGATGTTTTTCTGCTTTCTTTTATTTCACTGCAGTCCACTGTGATCACTAGTCTGTGATGTAGTCACCAAACCAGCAGCTAAGGCAGATACACACATCCAGTGCACGAGAGATCTGTGACACCCTTTCTGCTGGGTCTGGATAAAACAAAATCACAGCAACAGTTGATAATGCCCCTGGGAAAACCTGTTGCCAGCAAAGAGAAAGGTGAGTACCATAAACCCACCCCATAGTGGCAGTCACTGCAAAGGCCTAAGCTGTGCTATGCCCAAGCACTCCTGAAGCAAAATGTTGCCCAGAACAGTGTTATCTGAGGACTGTTCTATGCAGGCAATTCCTTAAGTTCTTCCTGTCTTGGATCTCCAGCTGGGAAGTCCCACTTCCCTCTGTGCCAAAGGCACTGGAGCATAATCAATGTCCAGGTATGCAAGATATTTAATTAGATGGAATCTCAAGAGGCTTTTGATCTTTTGATAATGCACTGAGCTTTGCAGTTTGCCTTGCAGAGATTTGGAAATGCTCAAATGAGGAGCTCAGCTGCAGCATCCAAGCAGATTGCTCTCTATCTGATGCAATATGTGTGAGCTTAGATGTTCTTTCAGCACTACTGCCCTGGTAACAGGTCACTGAGCTCTGCATCTTTTGCTGTAAGGCATTTCTGCAGCTCAGTGGGTCCTGTCATCCAGCATCTTTGGATGGCACTATATTTAAATATCCCCTTTTGTTGCAAAGCTTCAGATTCCTGGGATTCATCTCAAAACCATTAGTAGAAACCAGTTGCAAAAACAGAGAAATTGCCCAGGAAACCAACACAGTTTTGGTGTTGTTGTTTTTGTTTTTTTCCCTGCACTAAAGCCTGAAGATTATTTTTCCAATATAAAAATGCATTTTAGCAATTGTTCCACAACATGAAATCCAAAAAGTGGGTTTAGCATGGGAGAAAAGCTAAATGGATTTATGTGCCCCGTAAATCACCAGAAGCAGATACAAGGTATAAATCAGCAAGATCATACTACCATGGACCTATGTCTGTTTAAACCTTCTAAGAATCTTCCTGATAAAACCTTATGTTCCACAAATACCCATCAGATCATTAGTCCCAGCACTAGAGCTCTGTAAGGAATGGTTTGGTTACCCCTTTCATTAGAAGAAAAGAGAATGTGGAGTCTCATTCCCATGGAAGCTGTGGTTCTTCACTTTTTGAAATCCATGCTGAAACCACTGAGCTCCCCTCCAGGGGTTGGACTTTTAGTACTGGTCCAGTTTAGCAGCTGGTAAACAGCTCTGAGGGTTCAAAGGAAATGACTGAGAGATCAAATCAGCACTTTGAACACTTACTCAGCCAGTGTGTTTCTGTTAAGAAATGTGAGAGAAAGCAGAGGCTAAGAACCATGACCTTCCACTTGGCCATTACTCATCCTACTCATCCACTTTCTAAATTCCAGAAAAAAAGGCACCAGCCAGACCTGGGTCCCATCTGTCAGCTCAGCAACACTTGGTACCTTTTCATTCCAGATCCCCAGGCAGTTTACATGGCAGCTGTTAACCAAGGACAGGAGGTTCTGAGGAAGCAAGGGCAGAACTAACTGGACCAAGGGCCACCAAAGAACAGTGTCCAGAAATCCCACATCACACCACAGTCCTGGCTGACCACCAACACAGCACAACCAGAATCTCACTCCTTGCATTCTCACCACAGGCAGAATGACAAACTAGCAAATTCTCTGGCTGTACAGTTGACTCTTCATGGTGGGACACACATCCACACGAGGCTGGGCAGCAGCACAGGAGCTACAGCACTTCCAGGCCCTGAATGCAGGAGACATCACCAAGAAGCCCTGTGCTGCTGCTCTCCTTTATCAGAGACAAAAACATCACCCAGGTCTGAACCTAAAAGTACTCTGAAGGAGGAAGAAGATTCAGATATACTTAATCAGGCTTTGATGCCATAATTGGTACTGCCTAACTCCATCCTTCTGGTCCTCACATGCCAGGACAAAGCAGTGATCACCCACTAACAGCACCGACTTGGTGCCAGTGGAGAGGGTGAAGCAGAGAGCCTCTCCCAGAGCAGTTCTCCAGCAATCTCACACAGGCAGCACTAGGTCAGGTTTCTCCAGCACATGAAAAGCCTCAGCTACAAGCACACAGCACTTTATTTCTGTGAAGAACCAAAAAGTTCTGAGGGTACTCCTGTAGCAGAAATTTAGCTAAGAGATTACATTCTGTGTCCCCTTTCTGACCACCAGCATTGTGCCTCAGACCAGATGTTTCAGCCCTTCTGTACATTGGAAGTGTTCTGGTACTCTGAGCTTTAGAAGGGAAACTCCATTCCTTACAATAATTGCAGCCCATCTGTTGCATCCACCTAAAATAATTAAGCAGTAGGATTCCAGGCACAACATCTTATTTTGAGATCAGAAATGACTGGGAAAGAGTGGGAAAATTAATAGGTTGGCTCTGAAAAGGGTGCTCAAAGGCTGCCTCTCAGAGTTTTATTACTTACCTCAGGTTTGCAGGCCATTTAAAATAAAAATACTCCAGCTAAAAGGAGATTGCTTTTCATAATGCAATATAATCCTTCTGCTCTATTTAGACACACAAACCTGGGCCCTGGCCAACTTCTAAGGGTAGTCCACACAAATTGTGTATCTAGATCAATCCAAGAGGACTTTGGCAACCAGAACTTTCACTGAAGAAAAAAACAAAAGGGTGCTGCTTGCTTTGCCTCTTTAGAAATCAAGTGTTCTGTTTCTGCATATAAACAAGCTTCTGGCTTGAAGCAGCACTGCTCCTTCTACCCAGAGATCTGAGTACAATACTGCAGCACTAAACTGAACTTTCTACCACCCTTCTGAGAAGAAAAAGATCTTTACTTCCTTTAAGAAAATAAAAATACACTTTTTTAGTATCTTGCCAAATATAATGGAAGAAACATGTCAGAGCTCAAAGATGACAGCTCTTATTTTATGGTATCCTGGATAATAGCCATCCCAGTGGGGTAACATTGAACCTTGCAGTGTTTCTGGTCTCTAAGGATTTCTTACTCTGATAACCATCACTGCTATCCCTTCCCAGCCTCTTCTGGACAGTAACTGAAACAATGGGAAAGGCCAGGGAAGACAACTCAAGGCCTGCTGAGCCTGGGTGACCAGTCACAGACCCTACCTCCAGGAGGTACCTGCTGATTCTGCTGCTGACCAGACTCCAGCTGGCTGCTCCCCAAGGAACTGTCTCAGTGCTGACAGCAGCAAAACCCCTTTGTCAGGAGAGGAAACAGCTCTGACTCAAAAGCACTCAAGAAATCCAAGGAGCTGGTGAGTAATACGGTGCCGTTTATAAACAGTCACATTGCTGACTGGAACTGCTGCTGTTTCTTCTACCTCTAATTTAACCAGCTCCTTGTTAGCTGGTGATAAAGCTCAGCCAGAAGCATCCTGCCATGAACTTTTCATTCCCTTGAAAGAAACTTGTGAACTGGCTGGAACCAACTGCTGTTGGTTGGACCAGAGGATCCTGTAGGTTCCTTCCAACCTGGCATTTTACGATTCTGTGAAATTTGGTAAATTCCAAGCTATTTGGGTTTTTTACCTTGTGTGCAGGCTCCTTGCTCAAAACTCCACATCCTTGTCTTAACACCAAGCACTCTGCAGCTGATTCTGGGACTCTCAAGTGCCTGCAGCTGCTGAGGCTCCAGGGGTGTTAAGTCTTCTCCAGACCTATACATACAAAAAGCAATGGCACTAGCTCAGCATGCGACCTGTCTGATCAGCACCCAGTCTTGGTAAAAAAGACCTACATTTTGATCAATATTACATGTTATTCTTCTGCTTTAAGCAAAATTTTAGTCCCAATTTCTAAGGAAATAAGGTACACTCAGTTATAGAATCCCACTGTCTGTGAGCCTCCTTCTTTTTGATATTTTGAAGATAGCCAATTTCAGCTATATTCAAGAGCACTGGACTTTATAGTTCTTACACGTTTTGTAACTAGCATAACAAAGGAAAGAGGCACCAGTGCCCACACAGTGAGCAAGACTGAAAAATTCAGTCTTATTTCAGGGAATTGAAGCAAGAGTGACATATCAGATGTCATCCTCGATTCTCTGACTCAGAGAACTCCTTGTTTTAATTTTGTTCTTCTCTCTTTCAGGGAAAGTCAAGGAGGAATGGATACCTTCGTGGGAAAGCCAGCACACTCTGCTTAAAGCAAGCTTGGGTGTCTGCAAGAGCTTCAGTTAGTGATTTTTGTTAATACCTTTATTTATTTATTTTAAAACCAGTAGGAAAAACAAAACCCACTTTTCAAAACCATTGCAGTTCTACAAATGCAATACCCCAGGTAAAGAACAGCCTGCTGTTATTTTTGAAGGGTAACCAAGCAGGCTCAGCCCAAGCAAACCCAACCCAGGATGTTTTCACAGTCAGAAATGAAATGCCAGTAGGAGAACAGCATGAATGGTGAAAAGAAAAGATGTCATTTTGGTTATCCACAGGTGCTGTCTGTGAGATCAGCAAGATCACTCCAGCCAGATTTTCAGCTCCTGTAAACAAGCAGGGTTATTACCTTTGGAATACAGGGAGGAAGGTTCACACCCACTGAAGCAGAGCTGGCTTCATCATGTGAGGAACAAGTCAGAGCTCCTGAAGCCAAGGTACATACCCCCACCTATCCTAGGTAACATTTTGACATCTTGTGTCCCATTTCATATGGGTATGAGCCCACCAGAGGAAAGGTGCACTTTGTTTCTGCTCAGGAACTCATGGTAGTCAGGTAACAGGAGGCACAATACAATGGTTTGTACACCAGAAGCTCATAAACATTCCCTGGCATGAGCTGACATACACTGCTAAGACTGGGCTTGAGTTTGCTAATGGAAGAAAGAACAGTAGCTTTCACAATACAGCTACATAATTAATTTGAAACAAGCCAAAACTACAGCAATTAGCAAGAAGCCTGCTCCTGTGGAGAACTGGAGCAAATGGCTGCCACAGAGTAAAAATCTCTTCCACAGACTCCAGACCATCAGAAGTGCTAGTTTTCTGCTGTTTGTGTATGAAAAGGCCAAACCAAATTGCTAAACCACTGAAATTTACACTTTAAACGTTTCTACTTTCACCCATCTGGGGTTTAATCCTCATTACCAAAAGGCCCAACTTTTTTTTTATTTTTCCATCACAGCTACAGATGCTCATACACCTTTCCTAAGTGTGCAGGTACATTGTTGGTACACACACCTTTTGCAGAGGAACAGCAACTCAGTGAAGCTTTGTGAGTACTCTTGCTCCCCCTACAGAAAAACGGATGCAGCTTTCATCTGCTTCTCCCTGTTCAGCAAAGTGAGAGAGTTTAAAGTTGCATTTTGTGGGCAAGAGAGTTAAAGGAAGTTGCTACAACCCTGGTATCAACTGATCAGTGCCACCTATCAGTCTTTGCAGGATCTGCCACAGAGAAAATAAAAACCCTGAGGTGTGCTTTGAGGTACTTGAGCAAAAAGAAACAGAGCATTTGTATGACTCAGACTCAGGAACTGCCTGGGATGGCTGACAGACACAAATTACACAGGAGTTCCAGACTTCCATACCTGGTTGTGTAATTATGCTTAATGGATGTGACAGTAATGACTCCTCTTGGCAGACCATGATTTGGGCTATTACTGACAGAGCACAGCATTTAATAAGCTATTTTCCTGCCTGGAGACCTGCAATTCCCCACACAGGTACCCTAATACAACCTGCTCCTTGCCATAATATAAGAGTTCACTTGCACTGAACCATCACAAGTTTCTGAGTAATTATGCTTTGCAACTCCCACTACTGCAATCAATTTTCTTTCCCAGTTACTATCCCAATGTAAAGAGAGCAAGGTGGTGGTGCTGAGCCAGAAAAAAGGCATACAGATGGTCCCTGCCTGCACCACCCCAGCAGAGATGAGTACAACAGGCAAGGTTGTGATCTACAGCTCCACCAGAATGCTCCTCAAGAGCAAGAGAGGTTTCATGTCAAACCAGGGACAGATAAGACCAACCTAAGCCTTAGTGGATAAAAATGGGTAACATACCCTTGGGCAGTTTGGAGATTCAGAGATTACACCAGAGAATGAAGATGCAAGTTACTGCAGTAAGTAAAACAAAACACAAATCAAGGAAGAATAAACCTCAAAACTGAAATCAGAGGTGCAGCACTGTGAGCAGTGCATTTCTGCTGCCTTTTATAAAGGTTTTAGCTACATGTAGTTCCAAAGTTGCCTACTGTTAACATACAGTTTGGAAAAAAACCCACAAACCTACAGAACTGTGCTAAGCACATGACTCTCTGTGACCTCAACACAGCTCTCAGGATGCAAACAGTTCCCCAGCAGGCTTAATCACTTTTTAATTATGGGCGTAGCCTTTCCTTAAAATACCACCACAGAGCTCCAGTTAACTTTCACATTAGTAACCAAGGAGTTTCCGGGGCTTTGAGTTTATTGCCATCTAGCGACAAGAGCAACACAAGACCAGGTTCCCTGGGACACATTTCTTGTCCTCCCTGCAGCCAGACCCAACTGTACCTTGCAGCAAGGAGCTCCTTGCTTTGTTTCATCACACTCAGAAAAAGGTTGAAAGTCATCCGTGTACTTCATGATTTTTTTTTTAATTATAATCACGAGTTAAATCTCATTACAAGTGTTTTCATCGCTTGGAACTTTTCAGAAATATCTTGGGTGTTTGCCATCCTGCAGGAGGACTTTTCAAACCAGCTCTTTTCCAGATGCGCTCCAAATCTTTCTCAAATTTTATCTAAAACAGAAGAAAAAAGAAATAAAGGCAAAAACCTGGAAATGTAGCTCAGAAGCAACACGAGCATTCAGCGACCTCCTGTGTGTCACAAGGAGAATCTGGGTATAGCACACACAAAACTAATAAAATAGTTAAGCTTTACTGCAGAAAAATGCATTAAAATAAACAAGGATCTCAGTGGCTGTTTTAGAAGTTCTGTGCAAGGAAAACTGAGAAGACATAAACTAGAAGTGGAAGACAATTAAGACAATTTCTCATCAGAAAGCCCTCAACATGGCTTCCTCCAAATCAATAATTAGAATTAACCCAAATTTGCATCTGGGTGGGGTGAAACTAACAGAGAATGAGCTGAGCTGTCAGAGCACACTGAGTCCTGAAAGGCAGCCTTGGATGAGCACCTACAGCCTGCATCAAGCCTGTGTCTTCCCTCACCCCTCCTGAAAAAGGGAAGCAAAAGGTTCTGTATAGAAAAAGACAACAGGAAGCAACTGGGGATGTTGGCAAGACAGGAAAATAAATGAAAATTAAAGCAGTCTCCCTGATAAAAAGCAGACACATGAACTGACCTTTCACACAAACACTGAAATTCTTCCCCATCAGCAGCATATTTTATGTTACTGTCATGCAAGAAATTGCACCCAGCAACTACCACACCTCTGTGTTTGTAACCACAGAAACAGACCCCATGACCAGTCAAACCAAACACAAAAAGCCATTCTACCAATAAATCCTGAATTCATGGTGGCTCTCCAAACTCCTGCCATTTTCCCCCAGGTTAATTCCACCTGAGAACACCATCCTCTACCAGAGCAGAGGCCACTTGGAGAAAAGTGGCTACTTTGATGCCACGGAGCTCCCTGAGCTCACCTGACGCCTCTTCTTGCGCCCTTCCTTTATCCTCCTCCTCACAAACTTCCTCCTCTTCAGCAGCTTTTTGAACTTGTGCCGGTTCATCTTCCTCCTGCGGATCTGCAGAACGTTCTTGCACTGCAGTTTGTTGCTCAGGGCTCCTCCTCCCTCCTCCACATCACCTCCCTCCTCCGAGGGGGGGCAGTCATACCTCAGCTGAGGCTCCTCACCCGCTCCCTCCTGAGCATCACGAATTTCTGCTTTAGGCAGGAAATATCTTACAGTCAGCCAGCTTTCCAAAGGACTGATGGAGAGTTTTCTGGGGATCAGCAGCTCCTCCAGTTCAGGGTCCAGAGCACTCCAGTTCAGAGGCTGGGCTCCACTCTTGTTGGGTGGCTGTGTGCTGTAGTGCACAGATGCAGAAGGAGAGGAAGACACTGCCCGGGGGAAGAGGTGGCCTTGGAGAAGAAAAGAATTCCACTGAAGAGGCAGAAATTTCAACCAATATCTAAAGAAAAACCCTTGACCAGAACCTGATAACTGCAGCATGAATAATCTACTAAAGGAAGCTGCTTACAGAAACAGCACAAAAGCAAGGAAGTACTTTTCAAATGGACTGCCCTGCTAAAATGAGACTATTTTCTGTGTAAACTCTGTAAGTTCAGCTTGGAATGGACAGGACCTGCTGGCTGTCTGAAGCCTTTCTGCTGCCAAGGAGTCTCCTTATAAGCTTAAAAAGAGATCAAAACGGAGCAACAAGATAGATCAGGTCCATAAGAACGTTCCACAACCACTCGAACAACAGCCTCACCACTCCCGGCACTGCTTGCCAGAAATCTCCAGGAGCCTAATTACCCCCAAGAAAAACAAACACAAAACCAGGTCACGTAACAGCTGTTTACCTGCAACACGTGAAGCCCTCAGCAAGCGGGCAGCCAGCTGTGGTATTAACATTGTTTCCTTTTGCTCGTTAAAATGACTGTTAAAATGAGAAAATTTATTCAATGACACAAACATGCTTTTAGACCTTAAAAAATAAACACAACCACCTTTTAGATTTAACCCAAATACCCACAGGATGACACTCTAAGCACCCTCCTACTTCACCAAGGTGCTGTAGGATGTTGTGGAAGGGCCTGGCCTACAGGCACCGCCGCAGCCGACTTGAAGAGGTGATTATTAATAAAGCTTCGGGCGTTCCAGGTTTAAAAATAAGGTAACTTCAGCCGGCACTCGCCTGCCCAGCTCCGCGCCGAGCCGTGGCTCCCACAGCAGAAACCGGAGCGCTCAAGAGGCGCCCGCGGCCCTCAGGCCCTGAGGAGCAGCCGCGCGGCCGTAACCACCGCTTCCCGACGGGGCTCGGCCCGCAGCGCACAGCAGGGAGGTGCGGGCAGCCTCCCTCTCGGCAGCCAGGACACCAAACCCCGCCACAGCCCCTCACTCCCCAGAACCAGCCCGCACGGACAGACCGAACCCCCCCTGCCCGGGCCGGCACCCGCCCGCCATCACTCACCGGCCCCGCCCCACCACTTCCGGCGGGCAGCACCCCCTAGCGCCGCCCTCCGGTACCCTCTGTGCTCCCTCTCCCAAAGCAGCGCCCTCTGGCGGCGCCCGCCGGCACCGCGGGGCTGGGGTTGGGTGTCCCGGTGTGTGTCCGCCCGTGTGTTCACTGCTCCGCTCACCGTGACTGAGGCGGGGCGGCTCTGCCGTTTGTCGCCGGGCTTTCTGTCCCCGTGGCGGTGGGGGAGAGGGGAAGCAGAGAGGCGCCGCTCCCTCACGCCCTGAGGCGTTCCTGAGGTGCCCACACCCATCCCTCACACCTCAAACCAGTCCCTCACACCCCTCACACCTCACACACCAGTCCCTCACACCTCACACCGGTCCCTCACACCGGTCCCTCACACCTCACACCGGTCCCTCACACCCGCCTCTCCCTCTGGGCTGGCTGCTGTTTGGCCTCTCTGGGTGCAGGCACCCACCATCTTGGCACGGCATGAAAGTGCCTCATCAGCTGGCATGAGGGAGTGAAGTTGAAGCCGATCCCAAGACTTCAAAAGGACTTTTTTGCTTTCATCCTTCCCTCAGCCAGAACACAAAGATCTTTTTCACCTTTGGGTATTTCAGACCAGAACAAGGGTCTGACTCAGTTTTCGGGTCCCCACTGCCGTGTCAAACCCACACAGCCTGAAGGAGAGGAGAGTTTCTCCCTGCGAGGTAAAAGTGCGGTTCTCTGGTCAGGGAAGGGAAACTTACACACAGAGAAATTAGGTCCAGGTAGTTTAGTCAACAGGCTGTTCCTTTAAACAAGACTTTATTGAAAACATTTCAGGAGTTTATGTACAAAACAACATTCCCACCCTCATGTCAGGCTGCCAGCCTGGGGACACTCAGGGCTTGCTGAGGACTTTACAGAAGTGCCAAATTCAAGCCGGTCAGAGCTGGGCAATTTCAGCCTTGGCTCCCTTGGCTCAGTCATGCCTGAAGGAACCCAAAGGACCTTTTCCAGAGAGGTATTTCCACAATGGACTCTGACAGACGGCACTGACCTTACTCCGAGGTCTTCTGCAGAGAGCTGGGGGGCCACTTTGGTTTTGGAAGTGAAGTGGGACCAAACTCTGGATTTAACTTGCAGTTTTTAATCTGTTTGAGTTGGTTCCAGGAGATACCCATCACTAAGAGCACAGCAGGACTTGCAGGAAGCATGAGGAGAGAGCAGTAGCAATACCGAGTAGGAGTCAGCCACCTGGCTTTCCAAATCCAGCTGGAAGGAGAGCAGGCTGGCTGCTTCAGCTAGCCAGGAGAAAACCCTAGAGACACAGACACTAGTGGCACAATTTAAACACAGAGTGATGTGCTGTTGCTGCAGCAGGCTGTGGACTTCTACCATGGCAGAGTTTCCCCTTGCCAGTCCAGGAAGGAACCATTTTCTTTTTCACCCAGACGATCCAGAACAGAGAGGATACCTGGGATTGCCTCTTGCACCTGCATGGGAGCCTAGAGCAAATCAAGCTGAGATTATTACTGGGAATTTCCTACAGAAAATACTTGAATGCATTTAAGGAGTTCCTAGAATCAAGGGGCGAGGGGTGTATTTTCTTGCTGTGCCTCTGCAGCACATGGAAATGTATTCTGTACAATGGGTTCCTGCTCACAACAAGGGAGTCACACTGACACATTTTCACTTACCATGTTTCCACCCATGTCTGTCTGAAGCCAGCCTGGATGCAAAGAAATACAGAGAATTCCATCGGATTTCAAGTCTGCAGCAAGACACCTGGTGATCATATTCAGTGCAGTCTGCAAGAGTGGAAATCATCTATTAGTGTGCTAGATTTACAAACCTAGAGCAAGCCAAACTCGTTGGCACCTCTCTTCCACCATGGCTCCTGAAAAATGAAGGGGCAGTAACAATATCACAGTAACTTATCCAGCCTTGGTGGGAGACTTTATTCTCAGAGATATCTGTTAAGAGAAGCACTGTGAAAGCTCTTTCACCATAAGCTTACTGCCCAAAGATGAAACTAAGCTATGACAGAAGATAAAGTAGCGTTTAAAACATCTAAGGAGCTGCGGAGAAAATAATATTGACATAAGGACTCTGTTTTTCTGCAATAATCACTACACAAACATTCCGGTTTTTTACTTCTGAGCAGAGAAAACAAGCACATTAACAGCTTCTGAGTAGGTGGTGTAGGAGAAACTGTATGTCTAATCTTGACAATTTGTACAAACTCAGACTCTGGATGTGACAAAACTAAGAACTCCACCTCTCACTGACTACCATTACCATGTACAAGTCAGCACATGTTTTGTTGAGTTCCATGCCTGCTCCCTTGCTTGGACTGGAGAGGAACACAGCTAAAAACACACTGGATGGCATCAATTGTGCCCTGAATGCCAAGTCCCTCTGAAATGGATCTCTGTCAGAGTAGAGGTGGAGAATTTGTGAGCCTGTTCTCAAGAAGCTGGCATGCTAGCTCCTGATGCTCTGTTTTCACAGGTCCCTTTTCCACCCACAGGAAGAATAAGAACATGTCAGCCTCTCCAAGGAGGTGCTGAACACCTCACAGCATTGCCTAAGCTCAGGGTGGTCTCTGACTCACAGGCCTGCCCTCACCCAGTTTGCACAGACCAAGCTTACAAACCTTTGCTATCCTGTAGGGGTAGACCTTGAGGAACATCTCATTTGCCTGGACGAGTTGCATGGAAGCAGCAAGGGAGGACATATTGATAATAGCAGCTCTGTGGCAGCCCATTCCTGTGCCCAGCTGGGCTGCCTTCCTCAGAAGGGGCAGAAAGGCCTGTGAAAACAAGAGGTTTGTTTAATTTGGTCAGCTTGCTCTTGGCTCACTCAAGGCAACCTGGGCTCTCAGGTTCTGCTCTAAGAATTGCACCGGCACAGAATGGTGGTGGCTTCCCAGACAACCTGACCAGTGAAAACCTTCCTATAAAGCCAGCTGCAAGTATCAAGGACCTTCAGTCTCTTCTGCCCACCACCTAACCCAACCTGTCCACTGCAGTGGCCCTCTACCAGATGGATTTAAATGGAGAGTCCTTGATAGAAAAGATCTGCTGCTGCTCTCTAGGCATGCAGTTTGATATCAGACCTGTATCTCTGCCATTCCAAGGTGACAAATGCTTGGGTTACATGTCCAGCTCACTAGTGCAAAAAGCCTCTTAGGGTACCATAGACAAAGCAGATTCCTCCCAATTCTTACCTTGGTGACCATCAGCTGGGCAACTGTGTTGGTTTCATAAATGGTGAGCATTGTCTCTGCTGTGACTTCCTCCAGAGAAGCAAGTACATTGATGCCAGCGTTATTAATGAGGCAGTTCAGACCTTTGTCTCCCACAATTTCTTCCACTTCCTTGACAACTTTCTTGATGCTGCTTTCACAGACCACATCTGCACAGAGGAGCCAAGAGGAGAGAGCCACTGTGAACTGTGCGGTTCAAACACCACCTCTCACCATGCAACACATGCTAAAGCAAAGCTAAGGCATCAGCCTGCATGGGGAGCAGCACACAGAGATGACAGCAGACTTCACACAGATGATATTTCTCCAGTGTTAGCTTGAGGGGGATCATTTTCAGCTGCTGGGGGTCATATACAGCTGCTGATCACCCAGCAGACCAGGTTATTAAGATGCACTCACCTGACCCAGGTGACAGTATTTCTGTTTAAGGCCTTTACTCACCCAGCTGAAGGAGCCTGATATTGCTGTATTGCTTGCTAAGCTGCTGGAGTTCCTAGGGAGAAGAAATCGTTTGTGTTATCTTTATATATATACACACATCCATGGCTATTACATAAGACAGTTGTAGATCAGATCTGCAACTCCAGGACTGTAACTGCCCTTTATTTTCAAACTGTGATGAAGGCAGTGATACTGCTTTGTTTTCTAGCCTGAGCAGCTTTCCTGAGAGTAAGATCAACTGCTCAAAAAAACCTGGGCTCTTCACCTGCTTAGTCAAGACATCAGCATGTGATGTAGCAGAGTTAGTTCTCCATGTGTGCAGCTCGAGGGGGTGTTTGCAGCATAATCAAAAATCTCCCACTAGACCACTACGGTTGCCAGTTCCATAGTGGATCCAGTGCTCAGACTGCATTCCAGAGTAATAATTCCCTACTTTTTTTAAAGAGAAGTGTAATTTTCCTGAAGCTCATCTGGTGCTAGACATCAGTTTGGGGCAAGGGGGGTGCTTAAGAAAGGCCATTTGCACTGTTTGCAGGAAAAGTTTCCTAGCAATTTCCCCATGGAAATTCGGTTTCTCAGCACTCTCCTTAGCTTGAATTCTTCTCACTGAGGGTGAAGCAGAGACGAAACTGGTGACATACTCATCAACTGTCCCAGTTCTCTCCCTGCTAGCCAGCTATAACTCAGTCACCTCTCTGCTACCTCTCAGTAATGAGTTGGAGAAAATGAGGACTGTACTGGTGGTGCTGCTGGACCAAGTGTGTCCAAATTGGATGTATAGGCCCAGCTGGAACACTCAGGTTTCTGTGCCATGTAGCCAGAGGGGAAGTATGGCCAAATGTAGCAGATGGATTACATACACCCTGCCATCTTTGAGAGACTGAGCAACCCTGGCCAAACATTCTGGCTCAAGCAAATCCACTTCAAGAGCCCTTTGGGAATAGGGGTCAGGAGGGCTGGTGTTGAAAGAGCTCTTCTTTGCTGCTCAGAGACACTTCAGGACTCCATGTCCTCTTTCAAGCTACAATGCATCACATCTCTTATCTCAGCTGATGTTCTGCAGGATTCTCTCCAGGCTTGTTTAGAAAATTTGTTCTCCCTCTGAGGATAATCTACAACTGCAGTGAAGGCTTTTAAGGAGAGGGGGACGGAAGGAAAACAAAAGCACAAAACCAAATGACATTCCTTCCCTTGGACAGGCCTTCATGGGACACTTTCCAACAGACTCAAGGGCCAGGACACACTATCTTGTTTACTGGTAGTCAGGCATGAAATAGTATTGTCATGTCAAGGTCTGCAATAATTTTGTGGCTTGGGACTCTCCAATGGACTTCAGTTTGACAGGATCACTTGATAATGAACTCCAGAAGTGCTCTGGCTTCTCAAAGTTTGTTCATTTATTTATAGTCAGATTGCTTTTCTCTCTGACAGAAACAAGCTACTACCTTCTGCTAAAAGGCTAGAGATGTTCCGTGGAGAGACAGCAGCTGAGAGGCTTCTGAAGTGAGTAAGCAATATGTTTGGTGAAGAACTCCAAACACTGCAGCATTAAGCATTCTCCAGAACATAAACAGCATGAAATTACAATTGCTGCATGCAAATCAGGTTTAAATTCAATGGTTTTTCCATTTAGTTAATTGCTTAGATAACAAGTGACTCCCACTTCAGTGGTTTAAGTTTCTCAGAAGCAGCTTCCAGGCATAAAGCTAACCTAGACAGCTTTGGTCTTCAGGAATATTACTCCACCTGATACAAACAGAAGCTGAAAAATCCAGCTAGGAAACCTACAAATTGCACAAAAGCCTATTCTTTTCCCTCCTGTGTCTAAGAGGAACACACAGAGAGGAAGAGACCAGGACAAATTCATGTCAGTGTCATCAGACATCACCACCATGTAAACTGCTTCTCCTCTCCCCCCACCCCAAGATTTTTGATTAAAGAGATGAAAATCCTCCTGTATCCAGAGAACTCTGAAAAATGTTACTGCAGTGCATGTCCTGGTTATTGACACCCTACTGAGGAGACAAGCTTTCCTGAAACTCGCTGTGGTCATTTGCCAAATGCCTTCTCTCCCCATTAAAAAAGAGACAAAGCAAACTACACCAAGTCAAAAAAACCCCAACAAAACAAAAACCCAAAAGCCAAAAAAAACCCAAAAAACCATCCCACAGGGACTGCCCCCAGAAGAAGGTGAAATGCTGTTCTAAGCTCAGCTTGTGTTTTAATGTCAGTTTACACAGTTTCATTAAAAGCCAGCAGGTAAAGACGAGGTAGACTGGCTAGGTCATTTGTAGTCAGTGTGCTGTGAGAACCTACAGAAAAACAAACGACAGACAAACAAAAACCCCCAACACAGCCCTCTAATCCTGAATTTAGCATAATAGCTCTCCAGAAGGGCTCCGCACCTGAGTAGTTACCCCTGAGAATCAGCTCTTAGGGATTCCAAGAAAAATTTAAACTCTGATTAGCATCTCTTGTTTCCTTCTTGCTGATTTTAATTATGATTAACAAAGAGTCAGCCTGCTCCAGTTGAAACAAGATCCTCTGGCACTCAGGTCTCCAGATACAGATTCATCAGTGCACAGGATATTTATCGCTCAATTTCAACCAGGAATGTTATGTTGTCCGTGTCATTTATTAAGATTTACTTTCCCTTCCTTATGAAAGCATTACTCACTACAGTTACAACCCTTGGAAAGGATCTGGCCATGCTGGGCCAGTTGGAAGCAATCCGACCAAACTAACCTCACCCAGAGGCAGCTTTGTCAGGCAGAGGGTAGGTTGGTGTCCTGTCACATCACCCTGCATTGAGGACAAAGTCAGAGGTGGATCCCGTTTGCCCAGGTCCCTTTGAGACAGGCTTTCCAGTCTCACAGTGTACAACCAGCTCACTCTTTGCTTGTGTAATAGCTTACACCAAGCTGCTGCAGGCTGCCTCCAATCCACAAGCCTCTCTGAATCAGACCGTCGTGCTGTAGGAAGTGCAAAACTGCCAGAAGAACCAAAAAACAAAACAACCCAAACGCTGCAGTAACCCAAAATTAGAAAGACTTCAAGAACGCCCCTTTTGCCTGGTGCCTTGTGAGAGCACAGCTCCAGATTGCTCCGCTGCTCTTCCCAGTTGCAGACCACATGGCGAAAACATGTTGCAAAGAAAAAAAAACAAACCAAAACAAACCCAAAAGCTGACAGAGACAGTGTGCAGAAGCGCTTCAGTGAGAGCTCTGTGTCTGACAAGGGAACAGACACAGCACTGTTAGTAACACTATCTCCTACTTCAGAGGAAGGGAAACAGCACATTAAGCCCTGGAAGCTTTCCAGCGCTCAGCGGAGGACTCTTGAGCAGTGAGGAACGGAACGCTTTCCCCTTCACCTGGGAACACACTTGGGTTTGCAGGGAGAGCAGGAGGAACACGAGATGATCCTGTCCCGAGGTCTCACAGCCCGGCAGAGCCAAGCTGCCTACAGGAAACACTGAGCAGATTTACACCCTGAACATTTGGATCCCTCCCCACCCGTAGCTACCTCACTTCTCCAAAAAGCCATCTCCCCCTTCCATACCTCAGCAGGTCAGAGAGGACTGCAGGGGCTACACCATCACCAGGTGGAGTCACAGACTTTGGGTCAGAGTTTTTTCCCTTTTATGGGGAAGCAGCATGGGGGCAGAAAGAAAAGCCAGAGTGAGGAGAGAATTACTGATGGGTCCGGGAGCCCGCACAAGCTGCCTAATAATAACTATACTGTGGTTTTGTCCATCTGGAGTGCAAAGACAGGAGGTATTTTGCGAGAGATTTGTAGCCGATCCCATTTGCAGCCCAAGTGAAGGCAGCTCAGACTCCGAGTGTGGCTGAGGCAGCCTGGTGTGGTTCTTTGCAAGGAGAGGCAGCCGTTATCTGGATGCGCCTGCGGGCCTGCTGCATGTTATCGTCTGATCTGAAGCCCATTTGTTAGGCAAATGTTCTGTGGAGGCCACCTAGGAGCTATTCAGCACAAGAGCTCAAGTTATTACAACTTCTGCCAGCACGGGCTCACATGCAAAACTTGCAGCTGTTCAGCATTATCCCAGGGTTAGCAGGGAGACAGCCGCTTTCTGTGGAAAGAGGAGCAGAGGAAAGCAGCAGCAGAGTTTTCTCCAGCATCTCCTTCTGAAGTCAGGTCCTTAGGGGCTTCTGTCTGTCCACTGTGTGGAAGACTCCAAAGTAATCTGTGTGACAGCTTACACCCTGCTGGGAGATTGTCTGGATAACTGTCTCCTGCCAGGGAACTGCTGACTGTCGTCCCAGAGTTGGGGGCTGGATTTGCCAGTAGCTAAGCAGATTTAATCACTTTTCCTCTAAAAACTGGAAGATGGTTTTTAAAAGGATTTAACATTTAAGCTCTTCCCATCCTTATCCCCTCCCTGCTTTCTACAACAGGCTCTATCAAACCAGATGGGAGCAGAATTAAAGAGAACTGTGCAAAGTTGCTGTTCTGCAAATCCATTCCTTAACCCAGGAGATGGAGCAAGGGGCTGAGCAGTCACTATGAAAGCAAAATGAGAGGAAACAAAATTAGACTGCTTGAATCACCATCAAGAGAAGCAGCAAGTGCTCACAGTTGAGGGGAGAGAGAGCAAGTCACTGCACCTCATAGCCCAGTCTGCACTGTTAGCAAACAGGTCTGCAACGGGCAAAGCACCAAGACAGGTCTGCAGTGCCAGTCTGCCACTCTCTGGAGTGCAGGAACCTGAACTCTGTTTTTTTCAAGATATGACTGGAAAATCAGTGGAGGCAACAAGTTTAAACTCTAGAAAATAAATAAAAAAAAAAAGAAAATAAAATCCCTGAACCTTTGCCTTTCCATACCATACCACCCTCAAGCAACACTGCCAACTGGGATGCAAGCTTTGAGATGGTCAGTTGTGTTTTTGATGCTCAGACTCCTGTTGCAGAGGCTCCAGCACGCCTCTGCTTGCCCTCTGCCAGCTAAAAGGACTAGCAGCAGGGTGGAAACACACCTCAGAAGGTCAGAAGGTTTTGTGCCAACTTGATGCATTGCAGATGGTACAGATAATACTGGTGAGACTACTCCAGTACCTTTAGCAAAGATTCCCCTTCCTTGTGGACTTTCCAACCCATCTGTTAGGAATATGCTTTCAGCTGGCTGCAGAGGTTTCTATTGATGTGCTGCCAAAGCACATGGCCTAGACGTCCTTACAAAGAACAAAAACCCACCCTGATCTACCAAGGACAAACCTTGCCCTCCCCTCAAAAGAAAAAAAAAAAAGAAAAAAAGGTTTAGGATGCACCCGTGTGGCCGGCAGAATCACTATGGGCTTCCTGGAATGTGGCTCTTGGCCAGCTTCCTGCCTCCAGGCTGCCCGCAGACTTTCCAGGTTTCTGCTTCTGCAAGGAAGGAGTGACCCAGACTCTTCCCAGCACACTGTGCTCCTCGAAGGCTGTTTCATCCCCTGGGCCTGGGGCAGCTCTGTCAGGTTTTTTTCACTCCAGCTTTCTGAGGTGGAAGCTCTCCCAAGCTGTGCACAGGTGCGTGCCTGCGGTGTTTCCTTGGGAGCTCTTTGAGTTTGCAGGAACCATTTCGTTTCTCCGTGTAACTGATCCAGGCCCATTATAAGGAGAAATCACTGCCGAACACAAGGGCCAATTGGTGGTTTAAAAAAAAGAGAACCTCCCTCAACACCGGCTAAAGCAGCTTTAGCACAAACAACTGAGCGGGGAGATTTCTATCTCGCAGCGGGTCAGATGTCTCTGCTGGGTTCCGGTGCCACTGCTGCACCGCGCTGTTACGCAGCCGGGAATAGGAAACAGAGCTGGGACTGCTGCCAGAGCTTGTAACAGGAGTTAAAAACCAACAGAATGGCAGCAAATACCTGGTCAGGAGCGGGTGTAGAGCAGGAGGGGGGGGGAGCTGCAGGAGCCAGAGGTTCTGAAAGGCAGCCTGTGCCCCCGAGCTCAGCCTGGCTGGGCTGTTTGAAGCCATTCGCTTCAGAAATATCCTAAGTGTGCTTTTGAGGCAGAGAGATTGTTTTGACAGCAAGAAACAAAATTCTAAACCTTTTCTTTCGGTTTTGGAAGTGGCTGTAGAGCAGCACAGTGCTGCTGTCGGGCTGCAGGTGTTACCTGACCAGCCCCATACTGTCACCCTTGAAGGGGACACTGGGCACCATTTAAAGTTTTTAGTTTAAAGTTTTTGAGCATCTAGGCAGCAAAACAAGTGTGTTGCTAGCACAGCATGGTCACTGAAAGGAATAAAACCCACCAGCTGCGAACAGACATCTAAACTCTGTTCCCCTCTGCACACACGAGGGAATTTAGCTTTTGCTGAGGCAGCCTTGGGCCATGCTTGAGACTGGGGAGCTGAGCAAAGATTTTGGTATCAATCCTCCAACCCACAGGGCTGAGAGCCGCGGAGCTGAGAGCTCAGTGTTCTACCTGCCTGAGGAGAGGCAGGGTCAGACCAGAGATGCAACAGAGGACAGCAGTGGCCACAAAGTGAGCAGACTGATAGCCCTCACTATCACTTGGCCCTCCAAAGGTTCGGAGAGTGCCTTTAATTTGTCTGACAGTAATTTATAATAGCCTAGGGACGGGAAAGGAGTCCAGACACTGCACAGCAGGAGTGGTGGCTGAAAGGGGAAGGGGCTGCAAGTTCATCAGCAACATGAGCCAAAGCTTACACATCTGCAGCAGAAGGCTCTGGTCCCTACCCAGAAGGGCACTAAGAGGAGTATTTGATTTGTTGTTTGGTCCTTCTCTCTTGTTCCAACTCCTACAGAGAAAGAAAGGAGACAGAAGGGGCACAACTCCTTCTGGGGCCAGAGCAAACTAGGAAAGCTGTAACGGGCTCCATTGGGAAGACTTATGGGGGAGGAACTATCCCTGCAGGGCTCCAGGTCTGCGCAAAACTGGAGAAGGGCAAGACACACTTATCCCCAGCTGCAAATCCAGAGAGAAAGTCGCGGGCTATGAGGGAGCAGCTGGCAGGAGCCCTAGAGATGCTGCAGCTGCCCGGGGCTGCAGTGCCAGCTCACCCTCCGTCGGAGGGACACGGAAACACGAGAACAGCAACACCCTGAGCTCGTTTCACTTCCATCCCCGGCGATTTCCAAAGCACCGACTCCATCCCCTCCAGCCCCCAGCTCCCATCCCACCCCAAGCACTTGCTGCCGGGACACCAGCAGAGATGCTCCACCTGGTCTGTGCTGCCAGGAGTGCCACCTCCCTGTGTCCCGTCTCCCCATCTCCATCCCCACTAGACCGCCCGGGCTGCCAGGATAATGTTTTCCAGCTCTCCAGAGGGACAAAGGTAAGGAGAGCCCCCCAGAACCCCCATCCCCGGCTTTACCTCCGCTTTCTCTGGGTATCGACAGGTCGCCAAAACGAAATCCGGGGAGGGGTCTGCAGCCGCCAGCCCCCGCACCAGCCCTAGCCCGATGCCCCGGCTGCAACCGGTGATGAGCACAGAGCGGCAGCGGGGCTGGGCCATGCTGGTCAAGGTTTTCAGCACAGTTTTTTCTTTCTGCTCTTTTTCTGCAGTCCCACCACAAGCTCTTAACCTGTACGGGTGCGGAGTCGGCACCGACGCCCCGATCCCGCCCCTCACCGCCCCGCCCGGTCCCGGAGCCTCCCCCGCTGCTCCGGCTGCAGACAAAGCACCTCCCCGGGGCTGCCGTGGTTGCACCGTGAGCCTCAGGCTCGGGTCCTTCCCCTCCGGAGGCTCCCGGTGCTACCACGGCAGCGGCAGGGAAGCAGCAGATGGAAGCAGAGAGAGCATCCCTGGAAGGAGGAGGCTGGTCGTAGGCTTGGAGCTGACGTTTTTCTTGCAGCTTGGGTTTTTCTGAGTTTTTACGCCCCCCCCCTCCCTTCTCAGAAAGTTTTTAAAGCTTTGGAAGGGAAAATTTTAGCTTTCAGGCTTCGGAAGAGAAATGTTTTCTTCCCTCTCTGGTGGAGATGACCAGGGAACTCACCCACTGTGCAGTCACCTAACAGCCTATGTCAGACTTCCTCAAGGGAAAAAAAACACAAAAGCAGAATGCTCTTTGCCATAGCAGGGACTGACTGCCTGGAGTGTGGCTCTTGTTCTTCTGGGCATCCCCTGGCTGCCCCTGTGAGGAGTGAGCCCGATTCAGAAGACTGAAGTAGACAATGGGGAAATCACTGCCCCCAGCATCCAGGGGTGCATAGAAGAACCTAAATAAGTTAAAAGTTCTCCACTGGGGGTGATGAAGCAGAGGCAGGAACTGAAGGCACACTTACAGACTCCTCAAGTCCAGAGGAGAGGCACAAAAGTGTTCAGAGAGGTGAAGCACTTCTCCCATGAAGACACCTGGGAGTCAGGGCTGTTCAGCTTGGAGAAGGCTCTGGAAAAGCCCCAAACATCTGAAAAGTCTGCCCTATTTCCCTTGTTTTTGCTTCTTTACTTCTAAACAACTGCAGTAGCTCCAAATAATGGGCAGGATCCCCATACCCAAAAGGTCTGTGGCTGATGGGTAGCTCAAGAGAAGGTTTGATGCTCACACATCCCCTTCCCAGGGTGAGATGAAGGTGAGAAGGTACTTGCAGCCATTCGCCCCATCTCAGGCCCTCAGACACAAGTGCTGACTGCAAACCAAGCAGTGAGATGGCTTCCTGAGCAGTGTTTGTATTGTTACCCCTGTGCAGAAAGTTGCTTCAGCAGGGTTTTTGTTTTTTTTAACATTAAGCAGGAAACTGAGTCCAAGGTTGAGTGGAGACAAAAGTGTTTGCCCATTGCAAAAGTTTTAAATACAAAGTATGTTTAGTTGAGCGTTGGGTTGCCTTTTTATAGCATCCTCCAGAGCACTTTGCAAACAATCCATAGGGGAGATTTCCATCACAAATTGCCCCTTTCCACAATAAATCAGTAAACATGGAACAGCAAGGGCAGCTGAGGGAGAAGAAAGGATTTGAGGCCACTGAGCCACAGGTCAGGGGACAACACCCAATTGTTACACTCTGATAGCTGACTCACCCCAAAAAGCTGCCATTAGTGCTCTGCCATAGGTAAAGAATGAATGTGGGGAGCCCATCACCCTTTATTTAAAGGGGATGGGTAGCATTTGATTCCCCTGTTCCCTCAAGCTAGTGGGAAAAGCTTAGCTCTGTGCAGAGATCAGCTGAGGCAATGAGCCAGCAGCAAGGTTACCCTGTACACCCATACCTGTATTTCAATCCTTTCCTTCAAATAAAGCTCCCAAAAAAATCTTTTTCCATCTCACAAACACATTCTCCTTTTCCAAGCAGTTTAATCATTTACCTTCCTTCCTGCGTGTACCGTGTTAATTTCAGAACAATTCTCTTTGTGCATTACCAACAGCATTTTGTTGGTTTTGGAGGATTTTCAAAACAAAAAATCCCTGTCAGGCATGAGACTGCTTAGTCCACCTCTTTGTGAATGTAATTTATTCGGTCCTTGCTGCCAGGCAGAGCTGGAATGGTGTGTGTGAAATAACAGCACTGATGAAATCTCAGCACAACTTTGCTGACCTGAGACATTGGAGACAGCCGTGAGGCACAGGAAAGCTTTGGTGGCCAACTCTGCAAACACAGATCTGAAGGTGTGATCCTCCACCTGCACGTTGGATCTGCAGCTCTGAAGTTGGCTCCTGAGGAAACTGGAGCCAGGAAGCCTGGAGGATTATTTCCCATGAAGGCAGGAGGACGAGGCTGTGCTGCTTTATCTGAGGAGAGAGACCCATAGCCTGGCCAAGCCTGCAGTGTCTGCCAAGTCAGAGGTTTCAGAGTCCCTCCAGAGCTCCTGGCCAGCCAGAGAACCTCTCCCCAAGCAGAGGAGGGACACGTGAACACCAGAGACAGAGCATAGGAGTAACCCGAGATGTCCTGATGAGTAAGAGCCATGCTGCAGCCCTCGGATGTTCAGAAAACAGAAGCCATAACTCACTGTGAGAGCCAAGACTTGTACATGCACGTACATAAGAATGTGGTGGAGTTTATATTTTAGGTAAACCAAAGCTCCCTGCCTTCTGTATTTTGTAATCTTTGTAACCATGAGAACTAGGTTTTTTTGCTTTTCTTAAGGCCAAGAGCATAAGTGAAGAATAACAAAATGACTTGCTCTAGCACTTAACATTTCCTCCAAAGACTGGGCTGATTTTTTTTCCAGGTTCTTTCCTGTGCCCTCTCACCTCCACTCGACACCTAGGACAGGACCTGTGCTTACAAAAGATGGGCTGAACAAATGGAAACTGGTGCCAAGGAAAGGAAATGACCTCCCAGCACCATTAATGGGACTACTGGCTTGCTTGTTGTCAGCAGCACACACTTCCCCAAGTTGTCTCAACAGCTCCCTGGGGCTGGGGTTCACAGGGCAAAACCATCACAGCTTCTCCTCGTTTTCATACATTTTCACACCCCCATGATAGGCACCCAGGCTGCTTCTGTGTGTCACAGGGCAAGATTCTTGTGCCCCCAGCTCTGTGACCTCCCAGAGATGACTCCCAGCTGCTGCCTGTGCAGTCTGTTCTGCCTCATACAGGACCTGAGCCATCACTGCTCACCAAACGTGGCAGAGGTGCAGCTCCTCGCACCCAAGAACCACCCCCGTGTTCAGCACCTCTCCCAACACCTCCTCGAGCTGCACCAAGCAACTTCTCCCAAACCCCCCCTCACTGCCAAGATACTCCTGTGCAAGATCAGTATTGGGCTTTTTACTGCTGAAGACAGCCTGTTCTCTTCAGAACAGGACATCTTTCCATCCTGTGATATAATCCCTTTTGTTTTGGAAACAAACTATTTTAATGCTAAAAAAACCCAAAAAAACCCACACTTTGTTTTTTCCTCTCCATATTTTAACAAATGTACTGGAAAGCAGGTTACTGTGCAGTCAGCACTGCACACAGGAACAGATTAATTTCTCTCCCAGTGACACTGTGCTCATGCAGAAGAGGGCACAGAGCCTGGGTCTTACCTTGTCCACACTGCTCTGCACAAGAACACCATGGCTGCAGAGGGCAGAACTGACACTCAACACACAGCTCTTCTTAAGTTGTTCTGGAGGAGGCTGCAGCTGCAAAACCTGCCTACATTGCTTATCTCACAAGTTGGACAAGAGGCAGTTCTAGAAGCATCCAGAGAATGAAATGATTGGACAGGGAAAAGCTGTCTTTCAGAACTGGAGTTACTAAACTGAGACTGGAGGTTGGCCTGCTCCAAGTAACACCCAGAACTCAGAATCAGACTTAAAATGGGAACTCTCCAGAGTACATTGCGACTTCAGGTAGTTCACATGTGAAGAGATCAAAGCTATTGTTTAACTGATAGACTAGAGGCTGGCTAGAGGAAAGCTGACTGAAAACCCTTTGCTCCCACCATTAAAAATTAAGAAAATTGCCAAGAGATTGGTTTGGATTTAGAAAAAGGATTAAAAGATTGACCGTCACACTGAACACCTACAAGACTGACCACAAAAACAAAACCCTCAGGCATCTTGTTCCCCCAGGGCAGACAGAAGTGGCTGAACCAGCAAGCAGTGGGGTTTGAGTAAGATCTACTCGAAGGCTCAAATGGCAGCACCCCAGCCTGCTCCTCCAGGAGCCCAGCATTTACTCTGACACTTACTCTGCTCATACCCAGGGTGTAATACCTCAGGCTAGTCAGAAAACTCCTACACTTTGGACAGTCCCTTCATCCAGCACCAGATTTCTTTCCTTATGAGTAGGCAGGGTGGTGTAAGCTCATAAGAAACTACTATCAAGTAATAGAAAATCAAATACTTTAATGAAATTAGGGAGCATGAGAGTAACAGCTCAGATATACCACTAGAACTGATACTACTGGGCTGTGGGGTTGTTTTTTGCTTTTTTTGTTGTTTTTTTTTTTTTTCAATGCTGTGTTCTCCAACAAGCATGCAGATTGACAAACTACTAATTCTTCAGTGTCAAAGATCCTGAGTAAAGAATTCCAAACAACTGAAAATGAATATATAGGAAATGTCTTATGAGCTGGTGGCCTGCACACAGCATTGCACAGATAAAAATATACTACTCTCAATACACAGAGCTAAATACTTTCACATTTATCAGAAATTTCTACACAAGTCTTTCGATAGAATTCAAGTTTTGAGTTTTCTGTATATATCTTCCAGCTGTATTAAACAAATGCTTATTTACATTATGGGTAAAGTGTAAAGGCTAATAAGGCCATATTCTCATACTGTACTGTAACACTGCAAAATATATATACACATATATAACCTAATATAGGCAACAGTTCTAAAAAGAACAAAAAAACAAAAAGTCACCTTACATTTGTACAACATAATTGAGTCAGTATGAAAAGACAGCTCTGAGCCACTCCAATGGTTTTGATCACCTGGCTCCTGGTTCCCCAGGGCAGGACTGCTGAGCACAGCACCCCACACAGGTCCTGCCTGCAGAACTCACCTCCCAACCACCACTGCAGAGCAGGCACAGGAGCACCCAGGGCCCCATTCTGCAGCGGGGTGAGGTGGTGCTGCAGCCCAGTCACCAAGACACTGCTCAGCTCCAGTCCCAGGTCCCATCAGCATCCTTCCTTTGGATTCCAGAGGGCAAGTACAGAGTTCCCAGCAGAACAGACATGACTCAAGCTGGGTGCTTTACAAACCTACATTGCAAAGACCAAAAAACGGGGAAGAAGAACTCCACTGCTTAAATTCCAAGGGGAAAAAAAACCCCTTTTTTGGGTTTTTTTTTCTTTATTCACCTCCTGTGCCTGCTGTGGCCAGGATGGTCTCTCTCATAGCGGTGACTTGCTCGCTCGTAGGAGCGGGAGCGCTCGTGGCGGTGGTTCCTGTAGTAGTGACTTTTCTTCTTGTACTTCCCAGAGTGGTCGGAGCGTTCCCGGGATCGGCTCCTGGACCGGGATGAGCTCCTGCTGCGGGATTTACGGGGTTTGTGTGTGGAGTATTTGTAGTCTTTTGATTTCTTGTAACTTCTCACCTTGGAAGTTTTGTAGCTGGAGCTGTGGTTGAACTGCCTGGGAGGGGAGTCGCTGCGGCTCCTGGAGCGGCTGTGGGACTTGGAACCACTCGATGTGGAGTAGCTTTCACTTTTCCTAGAGGAAAAAGGGGAGAAAACATGATTTCCACAATATTAACTGGAATTACTCTGCATTAGTGTCTAAATGTAGTGTGCGTTGCCCCTCTCAACAGTTTAAGTTCCATACAGACAGGTGCTCCTTGCTTGTAGAGCCAGGGTGCGCAAGCACAGCTGGAGATCAGGCTCTTGATTCTGCATCAAGAAAATCCCCATGGAAACCAATCCCGTGTCCCAGACACCATCACCTCTGGCTACTGAAGAACTTGGACTCTGGGAGCTCCTCCCAGCACACCCTTCTTTCCCAGCAGTACAGACCTGTGCTTGGGGGATGCTGATCTGGAGGGAGATCTGGAGTAACTCTGATCTCTGCTGCCACTTCGACTTCTGCTCTCTCTCCCTTTCTGAACGCTGTGAGAGACAAAACCCAGGAAGTTATTTTGCTTGAAGGAGCAACAGAGGGAAGAAAAGCTGTTTTATTCTGAGAGCCTTACCCATTCACTGGGCTGTTTGAATTTGTTCTTTTTGCTCCCTCTGTTTTCCTTTTAGCGTTCTTCATCGCCTGGACAGGGAGTGGTGAAGGTTTGTTTCCTTTCACCTCTTTTGGAGACTCTGGAAGCAAAAGCTTTTGTCACCTTATTTTGAAAGCAGGGGCAGTGACTGGGAGGAGGACTGAAGCCTCTCCCTCACCTCTTCCATTGTCTCTGCAAGCACCAGTTCAGGGCAGGTGCAGTTTGTGTCCACGTGCACGCAGGCAGGCACACACAACACCCACAGAAAGCAGAAGTTAATCATATGCATGCTTTAATAATGCCAATTGCAAGTTATTAGTTTGAGTTTTTGCCAAAACCACATAAAAACTAGTCCCTGGACTATTTAAATTTAAACGACCCTTAATTTCAGATTAATTAGTTTTTAGCCTTTAGCTGTTTCAAGAAATTCCGAAGTTCAAATGCTATGCAAACACTGCCATTTGAATAGCTGCTAGATGCCTGTTTAAAAAAGACCAAACCACACTGTATATACAGCCCAAAAGGGTTAAGTATTCATTTAAGATGAGAAAGAGTTATTAAAAACAAGTTACCTGCTACTTACCATTTTTTGGTATAGGGGAAAATCCTGATGTGTTGTCCAAACTTGGGACTCCCTCAGGTACTAGACCTTTAGCTTGTGCTTTTGCCTCTTCAATAGCTAATTTCTTCTTTTCTATTTTACTTTCCAGATCAGCCAAATCAACCTGTGAACAAAGGAGCACTGATTATGAAAGAACTTTGTAAATGAGACTTTCTGCTTACTCACTTTCAGGGGAAAGAATAAAACTTGGAGACCCAGGGGCTGGGACTACAATCCTGTTCCACCTCATGTCCCAGGCTTGCAGACAGCTCCAAACAGGATCAAACTTTTCCAACTCCTGCTTTAAGGGGCTGCCTCTAAGGAAGTTTCCCAATAAAGAACAAGAAGCAAACCTTTTTCCGAGTATAGAGCTGCAAAATTTTTATGCAGATTTCTTGAATCTCTTCCTCTGTTGCTCCAAAGAGCAAAAACCAGTGCGGACGGTTAGGAAGTGGAATCTGCAAAGGGAAGACGTGCTCAGGTCTCTGCTTCTCTTAAAAAAGATCTCACAAGCTTGAAATGAACATAAATGTCTGCTCACCTCCAGTGTCCTGGCTGCAAGGTAAATGCATGCACAGGCAATGCTTTCTGGCTGGAATCTTACAAAGACATCTGTTCTCAGGCTATCATTCATGTAATTCCTGAAAGACAGGAGAGCACCAAAGTTGCACAGCACTGCACAGCTGTTTGGGGTTTCTTTTTGTTTTGTTTTGTTTTTTTTTGGGGGGGGGGGTTTATTTTGGTTTTAAATCTATAAGGACTATTTCTTTCTGCATTCAGTTACTAGACTTTACTCCTGCAAATTTAAAGAAAAGTTGAATAATTTTACTAAAGATAAAAATAAAAAAAAAAAATCAATCCCTCAAGGGGAGGGATGTGTGACACAAATTAAGTTTGACTGACTGCTGAAAGTTCAGTTGTGAAAAGAGAACCAATTTTAACTTCACTTCTCCTTCTGGATCACTGCTGGCCTGCTCTCATGCAACAGACAAGTTACTTTTCACCAAGACAACATACAATATGATCTGAAGTACTCAGTTATAGACTTTAAGGTTCATATATTTCTCTGCAATAGGGGTCAACCCAAATGGTTTGCTGAAAGCTGCAGCTCCTGTAGCAGTTCTCCCATGAAAATCCAATCCACTTCCACATGCACCAACTTCCAGTGCCAACTTAAAGGGTGTCTTTTCCTTCAGAAGCTCGATTTTCCATCCAGAGGAGAATTCCTTTTGATGCAAAAAGCAGCCATAGAAGAAATCAGGGTGTTTGGGAACATCAGTTCAGGAGAACACTCAGTATTCAGGCAGAGCTCCTCTCTGGCACATGAAATACGGTTTCCAAATTGTCCCATTTCAGTAAGGTTGCTTAAAATGAATATTCACAGAATGAGAAAACTGCAAAATATTGCATATATTCCAGTCAGTACACTTAAGCATTACTCTAAATCTTAAATATACAAAGTAACTTCCTCTGAATATGTCAGCTGATATGCTTAAAAATAAATCTAATTTTTTTGAGCATGTATGTCAACCAGACACAAAAGAAAGTCCTCAAAATAATACACTTTCTGATAGTAGTAACTAACCAGGTGGGTACCCAGTACACAAGAATTCACTAACTCCCAGGACATCCATCCAGAGACCACAGCCCAGGCACCTATAACCAGTTTGCACAGGACAGACATGAGGAACTTGAACCCCGAGGGAATCAAACTCCCACTTACCCCAGAGAGGCAATGCTGAACATCAGCTCTTGCTTCTGGGAGAAAGAACTTCAAAACCTGCTTTTCTGATTCCACTACAAAGCCAGCACAAACCTTTTGGTAAAAGCAGTGGTAAACACAAGTGGTACTTCAAGTGTCTGGAAATCTTAAAGTTTTTTTCTCACTTGTCAAATTCAAACTTGCTTCCAAGTTTGGGCTCTGGATTTTTCCCTGTGGGCTCCAAAAGAGACACAGGAGGAAATGAATCCTTGTCACAATATTTTAAGAAAAAAAAAAAAAAGTGTTGTTGTAAAAATGCACATTTCAAGAAGCAATTATACTGGATATCCACCATTTTTCAGGTACTGGAAGCACCAAGTATCAGTGCACACATATGTTATTTTAATGCTTGAACCATTTCTCAGCTGGGGTTATTTCCTCCCTCCTCATCACTTACCCCTCCTTCTGTAACAAGTAGAAAACTGGTACTGAGCAGTCCATAACTCACACTTGAGTACTCCATGCAATGGTACTGGGAAGTTTCTCTAAGTCCCAAGTATTAGATTTGATTCCAAGCTTCTCATATTTACTGTTTTTCTAAATCGTTTACAAATGAAAACTAGATTTCAGCTTTTGTTGTGTCAAATTGTCCCATTAAGACTCAAATCCCACCTTAATTTACTCTTACTGTACAGAAATACATAATTTTTAACAGTTATAGAAGCATAACATTAAGAATATATTTCATAATGTCAACAAACAGGTAACTAGAATATACAACAGTCAAAATGCACAATAAAAAAACAAAAGTCAGAAAGTAGAATAAGCACAAGAAGCAGTTGGCCAGTTACTATACTATGGTGTTTATACCACCTGTCTAGAGTCAGCCTTCTCTTTGAAGAGCCTGCTTTGGTTTGACTGAAGACAGCAGCTATCCCTGCACCACAGGGCTTGGGCAGCAGAGGAGAAGTCTTAGTCACTTACCCTCAGAGGCTACCCTTTGATTAAAAGAGTACAGAAAAGAAAAGTCAAAACTGGTTCTCTACACACAGGTCACAGTACCAGACAGTTCAGTCAGCAGAAATATGATCTTTGGATTCACTAAAGGTTTTTAAACCACAGCATTGTTAAAAAGCATTACTGTTCAAAAGCATTAGCTGTTTTTTTAAAGGTTAAGACCTGGAATTTTACATAAGCTTCCCATCCCCAAGCAAATCTTTACTGAAGTGAGGGTGACCAAGCAGAGGACATTTCTTGGTAAACATGAAAACATTTGAGTTTATCCAGTCTTAGGAGCTGACATCTTGCATTATCCATACAGATAAAAGAAATTTATCTGTTCTGAGGTTTTGATACACCTGCAATCAAGTTCAAGCCCTGGGAAAAAACATTTCCCATAACAGACTTTGAACTACACAAAATTTTCTCTGGAGAGCCAAAAAAAAAAAAACAACCAAAAACCCCAAGAAAACTCTATAACCCACTCAACATTTTCCCTTCAGCTGAAAAGTGAAAGCAGAGAGGAGGGGAGTGAGAAGTCAGGGTGGAAAGCTACCTTACCATTAAAACAGTGCCTCTGACTTAAGAGGCCCATCAACATTTGGGTGGTGGTAGTTTGGGGCACACCAACAAACACTGCAGCTGTCTGGTGTGGCCACAATCATTTCTGAGCAATGCTGCCCAGGGTGTCTCAAGTGACATATTTCTGCTACTGCCCCTGCTGGTCTCTTGTAACAAAGAAAATCAACTTACCATGAGGTCTGGACCAGGTGCTGGTTACGTTCACATTCTAATACCTGAAGGTACATAACGATTATCTGGAAGATATGGGTTATTGGGTTATTAACCAGCATCTGGAGAGCCACCTCTCTACTTCAGAGGGACATCCATCAGGTATCTGTCACTCTCTTCCAAGTCCTAAACCACTCCAAGAGAGAACCTGCAACACCCCCAGTGTTTATCCACACAGCTGCTGCTCACCACAGGGATGAGATGACACTCAGCCAGCTCTGACCCTCCTAGCTCTCCATCTTCTGGGCTCAGTCCTCATGCTACTCATCTAGAGGTCTCCTCTTCAACTGTTTTCAAGCTAGGTCTGTTCTCCTACCCCATTCACGAGTCCTTTTTAGCTGGCACTTGGGAGAAAAAACATTGCTAGCTGCAATGAGCAGTGGCAGAAGTGGAAGAAGACTTGAGGAGAACAGCTCTAGTGTGTTGCTGTGTGTTGCTGTGTGTTGCTGTGTGTTGCTGTGTGTTGCTGTGTGTTGCTGTGTGTTGCTGTGTGTTGCTGTGTGTTGCTGTGTGTTGCTGTGTGTTGCTGTGTGTTGCTGTGTGTTGCTGTGTGTTGCTGTGTGTTGCTGTGTGTTGCTGTGTGTTGCTGTGTGTTGCTGTGTGTTGCTGTGTGTTGCTGTGTGTTGCTGTGTGTTGCTGTGTGTTGCTGTGTGTTGTGTAGCAATAGGTTGGCCAGGTCTAGTCTGGTTTGTTTTTTTCCTTAGGCTTGAAAGGAAAACAAGGATGCAGATAAAAAGCTACTCTAATAGCAAAATTCCACAGCAATTAACAAACAAATACCATTGTCCTCTGGGGTGCTGATAACATCAGAGAGTTCCAAGAGTCAAGCAGGATTAAAAGTACCACAAGGCAGCAGAAGTTTTGAGGGGAAGAAAGAGCAAGACCCCAAGTTCTGCTGGCAGAGAAGCAGGAGCTTCTCCTACCAGAGAGCTACTTGAGGCATAATGGTACTAAAGAACCAGCTTAAACATCTGCAGCAGTTCCATCTTCCAAGTTCCTAGTCTGACATGTGGTGTTTAAACACTGAGAATTGTCCCATTTTTAGGCAAGTCCTTCTCACTGTACAGTTCAGTGATCTCCTGAAAGCATTCACAGCACAGGGAACAATGATTATAAATTTAACTGTAGAGTACAAACCTTATGGGGATGCTTTACATGGACACAAAATCCCAACTCCTTTAACACTCTTCTTTCTGCCTTAATAATTTGATTCTTCAAGTTGACATATTCTTGATCCAGTATAAGAGGCACAGGTTTTCTGCAAAACAAATATGTATTCTGAAGATTATAACTTTGACCCCAAATATTTAACATATTTTAACACCTGCAGCTTAAATTGCATTTGTGTCAAGATAAGACACATCACCACTCCACCAAGAGTAAAAACAAAAGTTAAGTAAACAGCTTTGGGGTTTTCTTAATAAAAAGGATCAACTCCCTTCTCTCCTCCATCAGCTCTCAGGATGAGCAGGGAACGGCAGTACCAGCAGAGCAGGGAGTTTGATAATGGGGATAATGTGAGGGGTTTCTGTAGTGCTGGGAAGCCACACTCACTTCTTCTCCCGGATGTGCCTGAGGCGGTGGAACACGTTGATCACGTCCCGGATGCGCCGGGGAGCCTCCTCGATCTTGGAAGCCAGGTGGACACAGGCCATGGACACGTGCTGCAACAGAAGCAGTGACACACACTGATGCTTTGCTCCAGCCAGCAGCTGAGCACCTCAAACACAGCTTGAGGAGGGATAATGAGAGAAAACGGTGGCAAAACAGAGAAACGCCCCCCAAAAAGCGACAAAATTTGACCATAAATGATGTGGCTCAGCAAGGAACAACTTCAGGAGAGCAACCAACACTCTGAGCACCTGTATGCTGAGAGTTTGCCAAGGCAGATCAAATATTAAATAACATTTGCAGGCATAAAAGTGTTTGAATGTTTTCTTACCTCCATGGAATGCTTCACAAAAGACTTGGTATAAAAAAAACGCTGAAATAGCACCTGTCCTGTAGCCATAGCCACCTAAAAAAAAACAACCCAAAACCCAGAAATAACCACAACAGGCATCAACAAAACAACAACAACAAAACAACGACCAGGTCCAGAAAGAAATCGTCTGATTTCCACAGATTTAAGACCCAGAAGACCATCCAAGCTAAGTTCAGCAGTACCTAACAAAAATGATCACCACGACCTCAGTAGCCAATTTAGTAGCTCAAAATGAACGCTACAAAACCTACACTTTTTAGGTCACACACGTACATTAAGTAGTAAACTTGTAGAATGTATGGAAAACAAGCGCTCCAAATTAAGTAAAATAATTATGGGAAAAAACCTCAACACAAACACTAGAACCCAGTAAAACTACAAGTAACCACAGCACGCAAGAAAAACCACTTTTTCGGCATGGAAGGGGAAAATAATCGTACTATGACTTTTATATAATCATAACAGAAATCCGAGCAACTGAGCCTCCGTAGCGCAGAAACCTGGCAAGTTGTACACTCGAAGAGCACGGAGAACTCTCGAGATCGGCGCTCCCCAGGAAACAACCCCCTTCCCAGGTCACTACCACACAAAGGAGCCCCACAACTCCTTCTCCCCGCAGGCCCCGACCTTCCCGAAGCGCTGCGGAAGCCCCCGCCCTGCCCGGTTACATCACCCGCTCCCTGCCCCGGCCGGACGGGGAAGGCCGCAGGCCCGGCGAGAAGGCCCCGGCGGCTCTCCCTTCCCCAAAACCAGACAAAAAGTGCAGCTCCGCGGCTCCCCGGCTCCGCGTGGCTGCCGGGCCCCCTCCCCAGCGTCAGAACAAAGCTTTTCCCGGCCGGGAAGCGCAGACCCCCGGCCCCAAGGCCCGGGCCTACCGGGCAGGCCGCAGCCCGGCCCTACCTGCGGGAGGCGAAGGAGGATGCCGGCCGCTTGGATGAGCTCGCAGCCAGTGACCCGCAGCTCGGTTTCGGTGTCCGGGTCGAGCCCGCTGCTCATGGAGGGGGTGAAGCGCAGCGTGTGCTCGGGCAGCAGGCAGTTCTCCAGCGTGATCAGCACCCCCGAGTACAGCCGGTCCCCGATCAGCACCGCCCCGGGGCCCGCCACCGGAGCTCCGCTGCCCGTCGGGACGGGCCCCAACGCCGTAGCACCAGCAGCCTGAGGCCCGCCCGGGCCGCCGCCGCTGCCGCCTCCCACCGCCGCCACGGCCGCCGCGCTGCCCGGCCCCGCCGCCATTTTGTGGAGCCGCCGCCTGCCCGGGCCCCGCTCCTGCCCCGCCCGGCGGCACCCCCGGCCCCGCCCCTCCGCCCGCCGCCTATTGGTGGAGCGCCGCGGAGAGGCGGCCGCCGATTGGCCCGGCGGCTGTGACGTCAGACGCTGTCCCGCGGGGGCCGAGCGTGACGCACCCGTTCGGAATTCGAACGCGGCGGAGGGGGCGGGGCTTCCGGTGTGCCGAGGCACTTCCGGTAAGCGGAGCACTTCCGGTGTGCGCCATCTCCCTCAGGGACCCCCCCGGTCCTGTGCCCCCTCCCCACCGCTGCTGCGATGTCCCGGAGCCCGGGAACCCCTCCCTCCGGGGCAGCGGCGTTGCCTGTCAGCACCAGAAGTCACCGTTTCCCGTAGCAGTCACCAAAAAAAAAAAAAAAAAAAAAAAGAAAAAGCTTTTATTGGCAGAACAGAACAGAACACAAGGGGTACGGGCGCTGTGTGCGCTAACCTCGAACTCAGCTTTTTATCTCGACCCATGTCAGCCCCAGCAGTCGAGGGGACAAAGCCTCCCCTGAGGGTTTTGTTCCACAGCCAGGATTTCAGCAGCGGGCAGGGAACAAGAGGACTTCCCGGGACAAGTTCAGGTGGCACCAGGGATCTGCAGGGTCTTCGCCTCAGTAGTGGCGCACGATCCGTGAGAATATCCCCTCTGGCTCTTTGCCATCTCCCAGGGCAGCCAGGAAGCCCTCCTGCCTCCTCCTCTGGGCCAGGGCAGCCAGGGACTTGAATGTCTTTGGCTCATAAATAGCCAGATCAGCAATCATTTTCCTGTTCAGCTCCACCTGGGACTAAATGCAAGAAAAACTGTTGGTTGTGTAATTTTTAGGAACAGCACAACAATTCTTTATGATTACCCCAGGTCTTCGGGCAAACTCCCTTTTTTCTACAGTGTAGAATTTTGGAACAAGTGTCACCATGCTATGGAGGCCTCATGAACTGTGTAAAATTTGTTTGCTGACTTTCTCCAAGTCTGGTAGAAACCAAGAACTGAAGAAGCTCCACGTGTTCCAGCTTTGTCTCAGATCTTGGACATTATTAAAGTTTATTTGTGCCAGAAGCTGCTTGGGATCTTAAAATGTGCCCTGGAGCAGAAAAAGCAATCCTGCAGGGTCAGACACTCTTAGCAAGGCTGGACATGGCACAGCTAACTGCACATTCTAAAAGGGAGGTATTATTTCAATCACTTTGCTTCTTTTGGATCTTTTAACAAAGAACATTGCTCTGAGACAAGAATCAAAGGGACAGGAGGTATCTTGAGGGGAAGTATAGAAAAAGAGAAAAATGAATTAGCTTTTAGGCAGTGCCTGGTTCTTTGAGTTGCAGCATAATGAGGAGAGGGGCTGCATGGATTTCAGGAACTGCATTACTTCAAAGGAAACCTTAGAAACCTAGGAAGTTACCTATTTATTTGAACAACAGATGAAATGTTTTGAAATCTGCTGTACATTTCTGTGTACTTCCACTTTAAGCAGCAGGAACACCACCTTGTTATTACCTTCCCAGCCAAGAAAAACAGGTTTTAATTTTACAGTGCTAGCACCAAGAAATTAAATCCAATTCCCCAGCATGTTGAAGACCAAGGGACAATGGCACCAACTCTGCATGGGCAGAGCAGAGACTTCTGAGGGTTGTTTTTGCTAACCCAAACTTTGCATTTTAGAACTTTTTGAAGTAAAGGCAGCTGCCACTTCATGCCCACAGCAGCAACAAGTGCAAAAAGCATCTTACAGTCCCAATTCTTGAAGTTTTGGGTTCAGTGCTCACCAGGGTAAAAGGGGATTATGCATTTAAGGACAAAAAACAGGTTTAGGGCAGAACTTAGTTCCTGAAGTGAGTGAAACTCTTAAGCAGAAGTCCTTTCATGGCTACAGCCAGGAAGGCAGAGAGTGTTGGCACAAGCTCAGTCTGACAAAAAGAGTTTTCCAGACCCTCCTGTGCTGCTGAGGCTGCAAGCTGGAAGTCTCCACTGTTACTCTTCAAAGCCTTCAGTTCCTTGCAGCTGCATCCTGACAGCAGCCAGCAAACCTCTGAGATGTTTTGTCAGACTACATCTACTCAAAAAGAGTTCAGGGTTTTAAGAACTTGGCCTGGCACTTCAGAAGAACTCTTATCAGACATTTCCTCCAATTTCTGGTTCCAAAGTAATTCCAAAGTAATTCCTCAAGCACCACTCTTACCTTGAGCAGATTGCTGATGAAAGAAGGGTATTTCAAACCATGTTCAAGAGAAGCTGCTTCAATCCGAGTGATCCAGAGCTGAAAGTGTAAAAAAATCAGCATTTTGGATGACAAAAATCTTTAAAAGTAAAGCTCCTCTGACACTGATCTGCAAACACAACATTTTCAGGCCTCCAGGTGTGAGCTGTGTCACACACAGAGGGACTCTGCTGACTCCAGGGTCTTATTTTTCACTCACAGCTAAAAATACATTGAGATACCACCCCAGAAAGGAAAAAGGCTCCTTCAGCTCTGCTCCTCTCCCAGGTTAATGTTTGCTTTTGGCTCCTTACCCCTCGGAGGAATCTCTTCTTCTGTCTCCTGGCCTTTGTGGTCTTCACCAGAGCTCTCCTCACACTCCTCACTGCCAGCTTGTAGCAGCGGTTCTTCCTTCCACGAAAATGCTGGAAAAAAACCCCAAATCACCTTGCTTCAGTGGTCTTTGGGGCTGAGAAACCCTTTGGGTCATACTTAAATATGCTCGTTTGTGTGAAGGATCAAAAAATGCTTCCCAAACACCAGTGAAGCCTCCACACAAAGCAAATATTCCTGTTTTATAGCACTGAAGCTCAGCAGGCTGAAAAATTTCAGTCCAGCAAGAGGGAGCTGAAGCCAGAGCTCGTTTCAGGCTGTGGTCCCATTAAAACTATTTTCAGTGTTCTCAGCCAACCCCAGAACTCACAGATTTCTTCTCATCCCTTTCAGTTTTGTCAGTCCCAGCCCCTCGGGTATGTCAGAAACATTGCAAACAGAAACCAGATCACTGGAGCCACAACCAATATCACCCTATGGTGAAGCAGGAAACAGCAGCTGCACAGTCAGAGGAATCAGAGGGGAATCAGAGAGGAATAAGAGAGGAGTAAGAGGGAATAAGAGGGGAATGAGAGGGGACTAAGAGGGGACTAAGAGGGGACTAAGAGGGGAATAATCCCTGCTGGCTGCCTGGGCACCCCAGGGGCCCCAGAGTGTCAACATTTTCCACCCCAAGTCCTGGAGCACGAGGTGCCCTTGAAAAAGGTTCTTGCCCAGCCTAGGAACCACAGCTCCCTTCCACCTTCCAAAACGCACTCGGGGAGTGAGGTTCACTTCGCTTTTTAAATTTTTTCCCTGATTCTTTGCTCAGGTAAAGAAAAAAAACAACGGAACCCCAAACCCAGCCCCTGCGCTCCCCTACAGCTCCTCCCGTCCTCCTCCTCTTCTTTCCCCTTTCATTATTTCAGGATGCCAACACGATCGCCGGGTTTTCCCTTTTTTCTAATTATTTTAGGGTGCTGCACCCAGCCTATCGCCGACACCCACCGGGAAGGGGATCCCCCCCACCCGCTCCTCGGCCTCCGCCCGGAACCGCGTCCGGGTTCTGCAGGACCGGAGCACGGGGGTTCGGGGACACTCACCCGCGCATATTTAAGCACCTCCTGCACCCTCCAGAAGCGATCGGTCAAGCGGCTGCGCAGCCAACACCGAGCACTCAGCAGAACCATCCCCGCCGCACCGAACCGGACCCACCGGAACCTTCCGGGGCGGGGAGAGGGGAACGGGGCGGGGAGAGGGGGATAGGGGCGGGGAGAGAGGGATATAGGAGGGAGAGGGGGGATATAGGAGGGGAAGAGAGGTATAGGAGGGAGGAGAGGGGGATATAGGGAGGGGGGATATAGGGAGAGAGGATATAGGGAGAGAGGATATAGGGAGAGAGAGGGGGGATATAGGAGGGAGGAGAGGGGGATATAGGAGGGAGGAGAGGGGGATATAGGAGAGGAAAAGGGGGATAAAGGAGGGGAAGAGGGGATATAGAGCGGGGAGAGGGGGATATAGGAGGAGAGGGGGACATAGGAGGGGGAGAGGGTACATGGGGGGGTGTAGAAGGGGATGTGGGGGGGAAAGGGGGTGTGGGAGGGGAAGGGAGTCAGGACAAGGGCCCTGACCCCGACCCCGGCTCTTCTGCTCCGCATGGCTTGGAGCGGTGGGAATTTTGGGGTTGGAAAAGGTTGAAGAGCATCAGGTGCGACATTTCTCCCAGCAGCAGCGAGGCCACCACTACCCCGTGTCCCCCAGCACCACAGCGACACATCCTTGAAATCCTCCCATGGGGCAGCCTGGCCAGGCTCTGACAAACCCTGTCCTGGGAATAAGCTGTTCCCAAACTGTAAAATGCAAGATCCAACCAGGAGATGGTGCTGTCATTACAGAGTACTGGGAAACGATTTCTTAGCAACAAGTGTCTGCCGGCAGAGAACTAATGAATTCTCTGATTTATTTCAGCATCTCAAAGCAATGATGCTCGTGTCAGGAACAGCTCCGTAACTTGCACCATCATCGAGACATCTTTCCCATTTCTGGGCAGGTGTTTGTTAAGGATGGGGAAATTTCACAGAATTAGAAGCTGGGGGAATCTTTCTTACCATCACTGGGGTTTGTTTGACATGAAGTTCACTTGCTTGGTAGAAGAATTGGAATTAGAATGAGAATTGGAATTAGAGTGGGAGTTAGAACGGGAATTGGGATTAGAATTGGAATGAGAATTAGAATTAGAATAGAATTTCATTCTCTGGTGACTGTTTCTCTCTGTATTTTTCAATATCTGTCTCTCTCGTGCATTTATTACTGAGAAAAAGATGTCACAGTTTGTTCCCCCTCTACCAGGAAAGTGATTGTCCAAACAGAGCTGCCTCGGGGGATTACTGTGTTGTTAAAGCCAAAATTGATCTGTCAGCTGAAGTGCTTTTGAAATCAATTTTAAACGTTTGGATTAGTTAGTACACCTTTCACAAATATTTCAGTGCTTGGCATTCAGAAATGAAGAAGCAGAAGAACATCTTCATATTTGGGAAACAGTTTTCTGGGGGGGGTTTTGGTTGGTTGGGGTTTGGTTTTTTTTTTTTTTGTGATTTACAGGGCAGAGCTGTGGTAAATGAATTTATCACTGATTTAAAGATATTTAGCATCTGGTAGAGCTCTTCTAAGGGGCCACCAGAAAATACTTCGTAAGCAGGACTGTCCAAGTCCCTGGAGAAAGCTGTCTCAGCCTTCATTCTGCTGGGCATGTTGCTACAGCCAGGGAGCAGATCAGTGAGTGAACCACCTAACAGTGAGTAAAACACCCAACACATCATATAACACACAGAGCACAGGAAAACACCCAACACCAGTGGGGGAATGGGCACCCAAAATGTCCAGTTTTGCCCAAAAGCATTGACTGGAGGAAAGCTAGCACCAACCTGTATTATCAAATCATTTTACACTGAGCATTGCATGAACCTTGTTTTTCTGACATCCTTTTTTTCAGGGCAGGATTTTCTGAGGAAAACAGGATTATGTGGAACACAGGACTCCTTGGCATCACCTGACAGAGGTGAGCTGGGCTTTCTGGCAAATCACAATTTCCTCTGGAGCTAAGGAAGTTTTCTCCCTCCTGCAGTGCCATGATCATGTGTATATGGATGTCTCTAAAAGATTAATAAATGTGCAGGTATCACTGGAATTCTAAAGTAATACTGATCATATGAGGCAGGGGAAATAACTGATAATTTCTGTGCCTTCACTACAAAAATATCAGTATGTTCTGCAAACACTAACAGGGATGACTGCAGGGAACAGAAGATTTCTGAGGCATAGAGTGATTATTAGAAATTTCTCTAAGGTTTTGTGTTGTTTTTTTTTTTTAATCTAGAGAGAACTTGTAGAAAATGAATCAAAGGCAGAATAATTAAAACTGAAAAGGGATCAGTGTTCTGGGAGCCACTGCTCATCCCCTTTACATCCCTCTCAGCAGGGAGAGGGATGTAAAGGATTGGCCAGCTCTGAGCACAGCTTCAGAACCTGTGTAAACAGAGCAGCCTTGCAGAGCTCTGAGAGCCAGCTGGGAAAGGGAGACACTGCTTGTGACTGCAGGCAGCTGAACAGCCACACCACACTCTGCTCCAGCCCCTGCAAGGTGTGGGAAGGGCTCCAGCAAGGCAGAGAGGGGACACACTGCTGCTGTGCATTATCTTCACCCATCACTGCATTTGGATGGGAGCTGGGGAGGAGTATTTGGCTGGGGACAGGGTGAGGAGCATGAAGAGATGCTTTGAAGTCAAAGAACTGCCTGGAAGTGCCTAAGCTCAATATTAATTAAATTTTTTAAAAAAATTAAGGAGATTAAAACCAGGAGCTCTCTGGAACCAAGCAGCCTATGAGAGCTAAGACAGCAAATGTTTGGGATCTCTTGGGATCTTGATCCTAGGAAGAACAATCAGAAGTTCAGGAGTGCTAGGGATTCAAAAGCAAAGCAGTAGCTATTGCCCAGGTTCCAGCAACCACATCTGCTTGGAAACGGAGGTTGGGACACTTCTGGAAAACATTCTGAAACAACCTGTGCTGGTGAAGTTCCTGCTGGGGAAGCAGGTGGCCAAAAGACTTTCCCTCCTTACTCCATTATGATCTCTGGTTAAGTGTTCCTCTCCACGAGTGGAAGAGTCAAGAAGAGCCTCTGCAATTAACTTCTCTGTTGCCACAAGCAAAGAAACCATTTTTGATAAGAGCTTGAGTTGATTAGGACCCTTCTTGAAGAATGTCTGGCCAGGACATTGAGGACGTTGGAGCAGAAAACCTCTCAGAGAAGTCTCAGATGATTCCCCACCTCCCACCATATGACATAGATGACCAGCTCCTTCCCAGGGAGCCACGCAGTGCTGGGTGCTGCTTGGCATGGACCCTCCTGGTAGTCACCATGAACTCCTTGGTCTTTCTGATGAATTTGCTCTTGCTGTTGGTTATCTTCACCATCGTGCTGCTCCCTACCATTGTGGTGGTTTACTTTGGCTTCCAGTGCCACTCTCAGGTAAGTAATCCTTGCTGCCTTAGACTGCTAACAGCCACCTCTTCAGCAGAGGCATCCCTAGGGGGTTTATTTTAGCCCAGAGGGGCTGTGAAGACAAGGCTAGGTGGGGGAAGGTATTGTGTGCAGACTGGGCTGACAAGAACAGGGCTGTGGCAGTTCCTGCTGACCCATAGGCTCTTGGCTGTACAAGGCTGGTGCTCACAAAAATGAGCTAGGTAAATTTTTATCCCTCCCTTCTGCCAGTTTTGCAGGAAATGGAAGCTTGGTTGGGCAATAAAGTTGTATTCCCCTGAAAACAGCAAGCAGCCAGGGCAGGCCAGGTGAATACATTCCCTGCTTGACAGAGTTGTTGTTTGCATTTGAATGGCAGAACATTTCTCTTTTTTTCTGTGACCTCTGCTACCTAAAGCTGCCAACCTGAACTCCACTGGAGCTCCCACAAGTCCTGTGTGAGCTCTGACACTGCTTGTTACTTCCCATTCCAGGAAGCCCTGCACAATGTCTGTCATGTTTGATCTGCCTAATGACTAATTCTACCACTTGTAAAGTCCAACAGAATCTATAATCCCCTCCTTATGCCAGTCTGACATTCAGATGTGGTCCCAAAAGTGCTGTGCAGCTTCTCACACCAACACATCAGCTGACTTTGTCAGGAAGGGCTCTTGTGCATGGCTGTTCCTGGTAGCTTCTGTCCTCTTGATTTCCATATTTTTTTTTTACTTTCAAATATTTCTTTTTGGTGGGTTTTTTTTCTTTTCTTTATTTCTATAAATACTGTTAGAATCACTTGATTTAGTAAAGCTGTGAACAAGCAGTTCTCCTTGTTTCCTCACAGGCAGTAAATGTTTGACCAGCTCACCATGATGTCTGGTAAGCTAGAAGAGCTATTTTAAGTCCTTTTTGGGGAAAAAACCCCCCACACACCGTAGTACCTTCTCAAAATGTGGATGCTATTGGTGTCCCTATTCCACAAAATCTGAACTAGAGGGAAGATGATTTAACTCTTCTCAAACTGATGGATTTACCTGGGAAATATTGAAAGTAGAAAGGTTTCCCCCCTCCTATTAATGAAATCTCTGCAATGCTATCTAACTACACACAATCTTGGGACCTCTGAGTGAGTGAGCAGATCCTCCAGTTTAACCCAGTAAGGCTTTGCTGATTCCTGTGGAGCTGTGCATGGAGATAGCTGTGGAGGTCTCACTCCATCATGAAGGATGGAGACTCCTCCTGTGCCTGTCTGCAGTGTCAGACCAGGTGTCCCAGGTGTAGAAACTGTCACCAGGCTCTGGGAGAGCTGCTCCTGCACTTCTAAAAGTGCTGATGATATTTTCTCCAAGGAGCTGTGAAGGTGCTTATCCTGTAGGTGGAATCCCAGTTTGCTCACTTGATGCCTCTGACCCTGGGGACACAGCAGCATTTTGACTACAAGCATTTAAAGCTTTGACTAGGAATGTGCTTCCAATAAAGCCACTGCATTGTGTTGTTCAGCTGACATCCCACAGCTCCCTGTCTCAGAGCTCCCTGGCAAAGGGACTGTGCTGTTATTGTTTTCTCAGTACTGATCTGTTTGCTGGTCTGAGAATTTTTGGCTTCAGTTTTTATTGCCCTGAAACGATGACATCTCATAGCTGCTGTTATTGAAAAGCTTTTCCTGATCCTGCAAACTTATGAACAGGGAGACATCTGTCACAGTAATTGTTTTGTAGAACAGGGCAGGCACAAGTGCTGCTGCTTGCTGGAGTGAAGCATAATTCACAGCAAGATGCCTGGGCTAGAAAATTCCCACTGTGGCTCTGGTACCTTCTGGAAATGTTTTCCTGTGGGATGCAAATGTGTGTGATGCCCAGCAGGGTAAAGAGGGAGGCTCTGGAAGGGCTACAGTGAGCAAAAGTGGATAGGAAGGGTTCTGAACAGTCCTGAAGCCCTTCTTCACTGTCAGCTGTAGCAGTTTCCTTTGCCAGTCTGTGGCTGTTAGGATTTTCCCATATAAAAAGGCAAGGGTGTAGAGTGAATTCTGTTCTATGGAAGAGTGAGTCTCCAGGAGAAATAACCTAATCAATTCTCCTGGTGAGACAGTGCAGTGGGGGCTGTTGTGAAGTGTCTGGACTGTCTCCATGGGTGCAGAGCAGATGCAGATTCTGTAGGACAGGAGGGGGTTTGGGGCAGGTTTAAGAGGAGGTTGCCTGTAAAGCTTCTAAGTTCATTTTTCCTATGATCTGAAACTGGTCCTTGAAAGTCATAAATATTGGACCCCCAAAATTGGACCCAACAGGGAAAAAGTCTGAGGATTGCCACCCAGAATTAACCCTTCCAGCTTCGACCTGCTCGACCCTCACCTTGATAACCTCAAGTTCTGCTCTGCACACCCAATGCTCTCCAGCTGAGGGCTCTGAGGAGATGGGAAAGGTTTTTGTGTACAGCCAAGTACATGAGGATTGAAAGCAGCTATGTTGATCTTAGCTGGAAATGTTTTTCTTTAATAGGCATAGAGGGGAATTGGGGCAGTATGGCTTGACAAGAGCAGTCCTTTCTCTTTGGGCTGCTGCTTTTCTCTGCCTTCCTAGTAGCCAGAGGCTCATTTCTGCACTGCAGACCCATTAGGCAGATTTATTCTTTTTTTTTTTTTTTTTAGAATGATGGGTCATGTTTTGAAAAGTGAAGGAAGCTGAGGGACATGAGGGCTGCCTGGAGCATTTGCTAATGGAGAACTGAGTGGCTTGATTCAATTCTCCTACTGCCAGGATGAATAGGGGACTTTAAATCCCACTCAGCAAGGACCTGTGGGTGTGCTGGGTGCTTTGCAGCATCCTGGGGTGAATGAGGTTTCCTGGCAGCTTTTGCAGTGCAAAGAGATGCTGGGAGGCAGGAGGGGGCACAGTGTGTGCACAGACAGGTGACAAAGAGGGCAGGAGTCTGCAGAGTCCCCAGCCAGCAGGTAGGTGCAGGGTGACCAACCTCTCTCTGCAGAATCTGACATCTTGCTTTATTTTATTTATTTTGTTGTGATTTCCAGTGTGTTGTGCCACCCACATCGATGCAGCAGCAGGAAGCCTGTTCATGGTTTCTGCCTCTCAAATGCTCAGCTGTGTTGTTGTGATGATTTACTAAAGATGAGAGTTTCCTGCTTCAGGATCAGTGTCCAGCACTCTTGTCTCACAGTGGTGCTGGAATAATTGAAAGCTTGATTAAAACGTGTTTTAATCACGTAATGTAGCCTGAAGATTGTTGAGCTCAGCTTGGAGAGAAGAAAGGGTTGTGTCTGTCTGTGAGAGCACCATAAACCAAACCCACTCCTACCCACCCCTCTGTCCCCCACCCGTGACAAGCTCTGTCTCACTCTTCCCACAGGTGCTGCATTCAGCTGCTCGCTACTGCAAGAGCATCTTGGATGACAACAGCTCTTCTGCCCTCATCATCCTCGGCTTCATCATCATGTCCCCTCTCATTGTGGTGGCCATGGCTACCTACTGCAGCCTGGCCAGGAGGCTCCATCTCTTCCTGTGCTTCCAGCCCTGCAGCAGGGCTGTGTACAAGGGGGTGAAGTGGCGCTGGTACGAGGAGGGAGGTCTGTGCAGATGTGCCAAGGGCTGGAACACTCAAGTCAAGGCCTGGGTGTGAGTTTGCAGCACCAGAGGCACTTTCTTAGCCAGCAGCCCCTTTTCCCTGCCCTGTCTCTCCCCACCATCACTCCCCAGAGCCACCATCCTGAGGCCTGCAGATGAAGGCTGTGTAGTACTGGATGTGAGAGGAAGGGAGATCCATGAATTTCTGCAGCTTTGTCTGTGAGTGGCTGGGATTCTGCCTGCTGGGAAACACAGAAAACACAAATCAGAGTAAAGAGAATGTTCAGCCCTAAAAGAAGAGGGACCCTTCCCAGTGCCTGTTGCATTCAGAGCACAGCACTGTTTCCAGGCTTGGTACTGTGTTCTGCCTCTTGTGGAACACAGAGCACATGTGTCTGGGATGGAAGGGTGGTGGGAGCAGCTGCTGCCCTTGCTGTGTGCCTCAAAGAGGTCTCTTTGGGAAAGGACCCTTTGGTGGAGCATCCAGCCTAGAGGAAGCAGCTGTGCTTTTCCTGAGTGTTGGACTGCCAGTGCTTTTAACCTCTTGCAAAGGTGTCTGTAGGTCATTACCTCTGTGATGTTTGGGATCCACCACTTCCCTGCACATCAGATGTTCTGTCCCTGCTTGGCAACCCCTCTTTCCCATGTCCAGAGCTGTGCTTATGCTTCTTTTGGTGCTCCTGAGTCAGGCCACTGGGTTGGCTGTGGAAATGAATGCTTACCTTTGGGTCTCTTCCTTGCCAGCTGCTCTGAAATGTGCTTTTCTGGTAATGCTGCTGGTAAGCAACCAGCAAAAAAGCTCCTTGCCCTTCCTGCTGTGGTCAGGTTGTTTATTCTGGGGTTAAAAGCAGAAGGTAGGGCAAGTAGGGCAAAACACAGCAGGTAGATGCAGGATTCTCTCCTGTCAAATCACTGTGGGTCTCTGTAGAATTCTGTTGGTGGGGTCTGTGTACTCCTGATCACTGCAAGCTGTGTATTCCCACTGCCTGGCTTTCCCCTCTCCCAAATAAAACCATTTCAAGTGTTATGTATAAATAAAGATCGTGCCAAATCTCCACTAAGGGAAGTTTTCTCTCTGTTCTGTCTCAAAGCATATCAGAAACATCTTGTGGCCAGGCTACCACAGCACCTATCACTGTCAATTAAAATGGAATTTCTGTTTTCTTTCTGAGGACTGAATATTCAGTCCAGGGAGCCTGCAGGAGCCCTGGTCGAACCCAGAGAAATAACCAGTGATGAAACTGAATTGAATTAGCAGGAAAAACACAGGGAATGGACAGTGGTTCACTCAGTGCAGCCACCAGAACAGACAAGAACAACACAGGGACAGCCACTGATCTGCTCTTTTTCATTTGCTTAAACTGTTGCTTAATGTCTCCATGTACCAAAGAGGAATGGAGATTGTCCCATCACAGAACCTGAGTGGCTGAAGGAATGTAGTTTGTATTTTAATACTTGACCATGTCTCTAGATTTTTGCAGGGTGAAAGTGCTGACCAAATCATTCTGATGGCATTCAGGAGAGTAGGAAGGAATCAGTGTTTGCTTAGGCCCATCCTACAAGCCTAGTGGATTGCTTGGCTGGAAAATGGAAAGTAATTGGTTTGAGCTTCTTTTCCTTAAGCTAGAAACTTCTTCCTTCCCTGAAATGATGACTATGAATGCTTCAAGAAGAAAAAGTTTCTTTTCTGTAAATGCTCTGCAGCTGACAGATGAAGTGGCTGGCAAAGGCTCTACTTTTACATCCCCACTTCACCGTGGGACACAGATAGCAGTGGATTAGCTGATTGTCTCCTAGCAACAAAAACATAAAACAAGCTGAGGGTGACACATGCCTCTTTATGGCCTCCCAGAGAATCTTGCAGGTTATTGTACACAGTGCTTACAAACACCACCTTCTGAAAGGTCCCCAAAACACTGAATTTCCTGTCTCTGGTTTGTCCTTCATTAAAAATAAAGATCCAGGCTCAAATAAACTTTGTTGACACCCCTGTGTCCTAGTGACAAAATCCTGGGGGATGGCTGTGTTCCCCAGGTGCTGGGCTTGCAGGTGTGCTTGGAATATGGTATGGAGGACACACACAGGAGGGAAAAATTTGGAGAAGGCATCAGCAAGCTGTTCTGGATCCACAGGACTAATACAGCAGTCCTCCTTCAACCAGTTCCTTTCATGAAGAGCCAGCCTAGAGTCAGGAGCACATGATCATCTCATGTGCCTCAGCCCATGAGAAGTGAGACATCCATTAAAAAAAAAAATAAATTGCAATTGCTCACACTGCCAGCTGTGTTTGCTGCTCTTGTCTTTTGGTGTGGCCTTCCCCTCCCTTCCTCCACTTCTGCTGTCAGTCTCTGTCTCATCTTGAAGAATTAAAAGGAGAAAAACAGTCATAAGTGTCTGACAGGCTGAGGAAAAACAGAAGAAAGTTCCTTTTCATGAAAAGGAGGTATTGTGCTACAGGATAATAAGGTTTTGCCTGGAGGCAATGCTTGTTGGCTGGGTACAGATATCTGATTGGAGCTGTTTTTTCTTTTGCTCTCCTGTCATCTAATCTAACTGCTTTTACAAAGCAAGCATTCCTAAACCTAGCTGTGGCACAAGGATTGTAGTGAACCATTCCCATGGCAGCCTCTGCAGAAGAAACAAAGAGTTATTGGCAATAGCCTTCCTAACAAAACAAAAATTCATTCATTTAATTTGGTATTTGGCTTTACAGAGAGATTTAATAAAAAGGGGGAAATGAATCTACCAGGGAGCTCATGTCCTCCCTGCAGCAGCACATCCCTCATCTCACACAGCCCTGTCTGGACCCCAGTCCTGTCTGTGCCCCCCTGGCAGGGAGCACAATAATCCATCCCCACTGTGCTGTGCCTCTGGTTTAACTGGCATGATCCTAAATTTCCTGTGGAGAGTACAGAGACATCCTTGATAACCTCAGCCTTGGAGTGGCTCTGGAGGGCAGCTGCTGTGCTGGTGTGCCAGGCAGGGACTGTGCCCACAGATGCTGGGGGACAGGAGGTGCCAAGACAGCCCTGCCTCCTACAAACCCTCTCAGAGCTTTTTCCAGCCCAGAGGTCAGAGCACAGCTCTGCTTGGCAAGGTAATGAAGTGGGACAGAAATGGATATATTTTAACTGTTTGTTTATTGTGTTTTTTGTTTTTTTTTTAAAGTCCAGCAATATGTCGATTTGATTTCTCTGCAACATTTTGTCAGTGATTCAAAGCCATGGCAATAACCTGGTACTGATGGACCTCAGAAGACACTAAAATATATTTCCACCCAACAAGGTTTTGGGTCAGGCACAGTGTTTATTTGTGCTTCCCTGCTCCTCTTTTCATCACCACAGACCCAAAGATGATGAAATCACTAGAAAGATGCCACATCCCAGTGGTGTTTAATCATGTTTAGCCCTTCACACCAGTGTCAGCCCAGACATAAGCCATGACACCAGCTCTCTGCTAGCTGAAGCCTCTGAGTTGGGCAAAAATGAAATGTTTAGGCCATTTTAGCTGATATGTTTAATGCATTTCTCATGTCTTTCACCTGGGTATCGGTCCTCTGGTACCTTCAGTTATTGGAGCCCTCAGCTGGGGGCAGTGCAAATAAGAAACATCTGTCAAACTGAGCTGAAAGCAGGAAGATTTCTTTAGAGCCAAGGACAACACAACATTTATTGGAAGGATGCTAAATTCCTCCTTTGGGGGGAGTGAGCGGAAAGGAAGCTGGAACCTGCTGGATGGACCATGAGAAGGAGTTGAGTGCACTCTGTCCCAGCCAAGGGAGAGGCTGTGGCTGCCTGCTCACCCCAGCTGAGCCAGAATGAGGGCTGAGCACCCTGCCTGCTCCTGAGGGATGCCCTGCCAGCTCTGGGATGCTGCAGGCACCAGGCTGGTTGTGAGAAGGATCCCACTTACAGCCAGGTAACAATGAGGAGGGACTGGGGCTCTGGGTTTGTTCCTGGGATAATCCCTCCAGGGTGCATTGCAGCCACATTCCATGCAAACTGCAAGCACTATACCCAGAGGGCTCTGGTTTTTCCTAAGAGAAAAAGCCTCTTGCAAAGTGCTCTTAGGAGAGTGGTTGTTGCTCTCCATCTCACCAGGGAAGTCTCCTTCCCCACGTGCTTGGTTTGATGTGCATAACTCTCCAGGATAATTTGGCAGGGATCTGCAGGGTTAATATCATTCCAATGACATATGTGCTGGACAATTTCTTTTTCTCTCTGTATTGCTGTTGCTGACTGCTGAGTTGTAACTTGAACGCCTTTGGGGACATCTCCATTGTCCTCCTTCACCTCCCTTCTCTCTGCTCTCTGCTGATTGTTTCCAGCCCTGCTGCAAAACTTGGTGAGAATGAATGGAAGTGATTAAATGAAAGAATAATCGGGGAGTGCCTGCCAAGGGCTCCTTCACTCTGTCCCCTGATCTTCCCAGTACATAAATGCTGTCAGAATGGGACACAGACTGCATCTCCCTCCCAGGAACACTCCCCTGGGACTTGGATGGGGCACTACCCATGAGAGCTGTGCAGAGGAGAGGGACAAAGGAGAAAATGAAAGCAGCAATTGAACCTGGGTTTCAGGTACACCAGAGCCACACCTTTCCAAACTTGTTCTTCCCATCAAAAATGCCCACATTCTCCCCACCTCAGGTTCAGATTATCTGCAGTAACCTGTGCCACAAGACCTTCAGTTGAATTTGTGCAGCAATACTCTAGAGGAGTGTGAGCTGTGGTTTTGTGAGATGCTGCTCCAAATGTGGGGCCAGGAGGCAGAACTGGGCCAGTCGGGACCATGGTGCTTCTTGAGTTCACCTCTGGAAGTGCATAGCTGGTTGGCTGCAGGTTTTTTGGTCTCCCTTTGGCTGGCTGTCATCTTCCAGGATGGAATTTCCTTCAATTTCCTACACTGTTTGCATGATCTGGATTGTTCTGCTGTTCTCCTGTGTGCCCAGACCTCGAGATGGTGCTGTGGGGCTGAGCCTGGAGGATCCCAGTGAACTCTGCTCCATCCAGGCTGGATGGAGAACTTCAGCTCTGGGACAGCTGCTCCTGGACATGCTGCTCTTTACTACCTGTGTCTACAGCCACGGGTGCTGGGCAGGCAGTACACAGTTGGCTTCCCAGTTTTTGTGTCCAGACTGAGCACCCACAAAACCACGGGACAAGGTGGAAGTGGCACAGAGCATGCAGGATTTGACCAGGGTCTTGGTTCCTCAGCATGGCCATCTTGCAGGCTCTCCTTCCACCCATGGGTGCTGCTTCTGGGCTGAATCCCTTCAGCCTAAGCAAGGGCATTTCTGGTTAAAAGCATCTGTTACTGGAGTTTTGGCCAGATCTGATCTTATTTAGCTGGTGAGGGCTGAAAAAGGCAAAGGCGGGGGGGGAGTGCATGATGGGTGGTGTGATCTGTCATGGAAATTTTGGGTCACGTCACACAAGAAAGCTCAAGGGGATCAGTGTGTGCTGGCACAATGCAGACATTCTGTGTGACTGCCAGAAATCACCTCCCAAGGCTGTTGTCTTTGCCTTCCCTTTGACCTCAGCCCAGCCACCCCTGCAGAGCTGCTGGTGGCACCAAGAGTGCTGGGGCTGCCATTGTCCCCATCCCCAAAGAGCAGGGCAGAGGCAGTCTGGGCAATGTTCCCAGGTTGTGTGGTGGCTACACCCCATCCTCCCAGCCCTGACTCTCAGTGGGAAAAACAGGGACATTTGTTGGACCAGCACAAGAGCCAATTTTCATCAGAAGAGCCATGACTTGGCCACGTTGGACACGCGGTGCCACAGGGGATGTTGCTGCTGCTTGTCATGGCTTTCCTTTGCATTTACCCTCTCTGCCAGCACATGAGCTCATGGAAAAAGTGGCAGATAATGTGGGCAAACAGTGGGGTTGGACCCGACTGTGGCTGTAAATTCAGCAGCAATTAAATGCTGAGCAGGAAGGTTAGTTCTTCCCACTCACCTGAAAGCATCCTTCTGCTCCTGTTCTTGGGTAACAAGCCCATGTACTAAAATTTGTCAACACTTTTTAATCTGTGTGGCACCAAATAGGAGGCTGCTGGAGCATGCTGGAGCCTTTTGTGGAGTGTTGCAATAACATTGTGGTTGCTCTGCCCCCCTGTGCAGACTGGCAGCTGATGTGCAGGGGGCTGAGCACAGCTTGCCAACCCCTGCACCCATCCTGTCTCCCTGCAGGTTGTGCAAGGAGTGAGAACCTGCCTGAGGAAGATGGTTTTAGATAACACAATGATAAGGTGACAGGCCTGACTTGGGAACTGAAAGGGCAGGTGGCCAGTAGTGTGAAGGGAGCTGGCTCTGAGCTCCTTGTCTGCAGAAGGGGACATGGATCTGCTGGGTGTCACAAAAGCAGCCAGCACTCGGGATCTGATGTTCCAAAAAGCCTTGCTGCTGGGGAGCTGCTCAGCAAAGCCCTGGCATCTCCAGGGCATGAGGCTGAGCAGAATACAATTAAAATCTGTGGAGGATTTGCTATAGGCACAGGCCAGCTGTGGGTCCCCTTTTGTGCCATCACAGGTGACTTTTTGTGACAGACATTGGGGGAGGAGGCAGGGGAAGCATTTTTCTTTTCCCAGGATGTTTCAGCAGATCCTTGTGGAAACCTGGGGCTTTGACCAGATCTACTGGCACAATGTATCTTACTGGGGAAGCTGAAAAGCCTTTCCCAGCCCTTTTAAGTGCTGAGGATCATTTTGACATCCTGTCTCTGGGGCTGCTTTGGAAGACAGGATGCATGAAGCAATTTGTTTCAGTCTCAGCACAAACCATGCTGGGAAGGACCACGGGGTCAAGCCAGAAGATGCTGATGTGCTTCTGCCCCTCGAGACTCAGTGGGAAATCCTCCAGCAGGTATAAAGCAGCCAGGATGTGCAAGTCTGGGATTGGTTTTCAGGGGTTTGTGTGGACCTTGGGGAGAGATAAGGAGCAAGGAAAAAATTTTACACCAGGAATAGTTATTAGGAGCTTGAGACCTTGTCACAAAATAAAAATTATTGTTTCAATGAGCCATTCTGTAGCCATTGCTGCTGTTTCCTGGCCCTGCCTGAGCCACTTGCAGCAGGCAAACACTGCTGGGGATGTTCTGGCAGTTGCTTCCAAGCCACAGCTGCACTCCAGATACTTAGGAATCCAGAAGCAGGGAAAAAAACCCAAACTTATAGTAAGGAAATCAATCAGTCAGACTTATTCAGCCCATAAAAGATTTTTAGCACAGGTTCAGAGCTCATTCGGCCTTCTGGTTTAATTCCTAATAATGAGGTCCTCCTAAACACGTCCTACCTAAATAGGGGGAGCAGGGTTAGGAGATAAAACCCTGTTGCCTTGATGCAATTACAGGTGTCATGCAGCTGAGTCAGGGTGTGGATAACTTTGGCATTTTTCTACTTCGTTCTCAGTTGCTGGGCACAGCTTGGTGCCTGCTCATCTACCCCAGCTCCACTGTTCCTGTTGGCACTTGGCAGATCAGGTTTGTGTGAGAACTGTGGAGGTATTGTGAGTGGAACTCACCTCAGCTCCTTGGTTTCTCTTTTAGCTGATGGGGCTTTTTGGTGCTTGCCTTCATCATTTCACTTCTTCTCCCTCCTTTAGCCACGCAAAATGAAGTGGCCAAAGGGTGTGCTGCACCTTTGGGGTTGTCTCATCAAGACAGCAGAGACTGAGAGCCAAGTTTATTATTAGATGTGTTCTGGCAGAATATTGTCTGGGATTTCTTGGAGTACAAATGTTGCAGCAGTGGAATTCTCTCATTTTGAGCCCAAACTGCAGAGTGCTCCAGCAGCAGGGTCTCCTGGCACTGCGGGCTGGGGAAGATGCTGGGGTGGATGCTGGCCCTTCCCTGGTGATCAGCATGCACAGAACAGCTCCATTTCCAGAAGAAGGTTTCTCTAGAGCAATAAAGACACATTCTGAACCACCTCACAGTCAGAATCTGGAGACCAGCAGGTCCCTTTTCTTGTCCCAACAGGGACTAGAAGGATGTAAGGAAGCAGCTGGCACAGAGAGCAGAGACTGTTCAGGACAGATGCAGCATCTCAGTGTCAATCCTCCTGCACATGGCTGTGCAGAAAAACCCCATGAACGTTCTGGAGACAAAACAAAACACTCTCCAAAGCCTGGCCAAGTGTTTCTCTGGCACAAGACACTTCCATGAGGTCAGTGTTGGAGTTCCTCCCACTGCCTCCATCATTCACAACCAGAAATGAAAAACTTTCTCTCTGGGTTTGAGACCCCTCATGTTTAGGTTGCCTCACCATGGTCTGCCATGGGATTTATCTGTCTTTGTTTCCTGCTGGCACCCCCTTCACCACGGTTCTGTTTGCTACAGCAGGGTTTGGGGCTGCTGCAGCTTTCATGCTTCTTCCAAAACTGTAACACAGGAAAGCCTTGTCAGGACTGATTAATGATCAACTGTAACCAGAAGGAGTCCAGGAATCACTGCACTAAAACTGTCTGCTTTTTGATCTAAAATACTGGAAAATGATTAAATTCAGGGAAGACAGCAAAAAAAAAAGCACCTTTTTTTTTTTTTTCCCAATTTCATAGTTCTTTTCTCAGTGTTTTTCTCCTTCACCCCTCTGTGTCACCTCTCCATCATGTTCCATGCATGGGCTCCATTCCTGACAAGCTTGTCAGGCACAGGGATGAGGAAAGAGGCAGAGCACATGGAAAAAGAGGATCTCTCACTGACTGCCCAGTGCCTTTCCTGGGGAAAGCATCAGCCCAGAGATAGCCTTGACAGGTGCCAGGAAGCAGTGCAGAGGCAGAGAGAGCCCCACGAGTGGGAGAACTCTGCTGAACAGGATCTGCCAGACTTCCTCCCCCTGGCAGAGCAGGGCAGACAACGACAGCAATCCCATCTGACCAAATGTGGGAAGGGGGGGAATCACTGCCTCCCTTTTTCCTGCCCTGTATCCCATCTGCATGCACACAGCTCCTCTCCTGACTGAGAGTTAGGAGTGAAAATGACTGTGGGAGAGGTAAGTATTGCTTAATTTCTCACTTGGTTCAGTGCTGCAGCTGGGGAGGAATAACTGGAACTGCAGATTTTCACCATTTCAGTAAAGAGCAAGATGTGAGTGGAAGCATGTCTAGAGCTGTGGGTTTGTGTTCCTGTGTGTTCAGCTGCTTCTCTGGAGCTGCTTCTGATCTGTTCTTGAGATAGTGTCATCTACTGGCAGAGCTTTGGGTAATTTGCTGTTAAAGTTGACCATATGCAAGATCTAATTATAGATATAAGGAGTGTAACTGTGACTTGGTAATTCTACCAATAGGAAAAACTAAAGTACAAAGCCCTGGAAGTGTAAATAAATTAAATGTAAATAAATTACTGGGTTTGCTGTCTGAGAGCAGCAAGCTGGGTGCAGTACTCCACTGCCATGGGTTGCAATCCCAGTCCCAGTTTTTCCAACTCACTCCATGTCCAGGTGTTTATGGAATGTGTGCCCAAGTGTTTACAAGCTTCCCAGGGTCAAAAGAAAAGTGGTGAACAATGACAATTGTCCTCTGCCCTTAAATTAAGGATTCAGAGACCTTCCTACATGTCTGGTGGCTTATGGAGAGTATTCCTGAAAAGCCCAGGGCTGCTGACCACCTTTGTTGTGGGAAGCCAAGAGCAGGGACCAGGATGGGGATGAGATCTGAAACTCCAAGGATGGAGCCTGCTGAACAAGAGGAGCTCTCATTGCAGAGGGAGCAAGTGGGTGATGTTTCCATGGGTGGATGGCACCCTGCAGTCACATCCCCTCCTCTCCTTTCTTGGCTGAAGGCAGAAAACCATCTTTCCAGAGGGAAATCCTCTCCAGAGGGAGCCTGTGTCTCTGTGGAAGGGTGGAGACCAGAGTGGATTATTTCTGTCTAATAGCACCACTTAATTGCAGGGGGAATATTTCTGCTCTCATTGTTCTTTCATCACTGGGCTGGGCACTGCAGCTCTAGAACAAAAGTCTCTTATCCCCAAAATAGATGGGAATTGTTTGGATTGCTCTGCATGCATCAAGTCACCTATTTCTGTGGGGACTGCTGGAATTGCAACTATTTTTCTCGGCTGACGTGGGAGGGGTATGGGGCTGGCAGGAGCTGCAAGAAGGAAAGGAGAAGCTGTCAGGCAGAGCCTTTCCCAGCAGAGCTCTAGAACTCACTGAACATGTGGGAAATGGAGAAATTCAGCTTGGACTTGGAGCTCATCCCTATGAAAAGGAAAGACAGGAGGAGAGTCATGAACTGAGGGCTTTCAGGGGCTGGTGTGGAGGCTGGAGAGAAAATCCCCACTTTGAGATGAAGCAGCATGGGGGGGACAAGTTTCCAAGTGTCCCAGCTGGGCTGGAGGATCCCTGCTGACAGCCCAGGGAGTCGTTCCCTTCCCTCCCACCCACTCCCCAGCTGCTTTGCTGGGTTCAGACAAAAAGGGGGATTGTTTTCCATCCTCAAAGCCTCGTTCCTGCTTGGATGTTTTTGCCTGATCACTGCAAGGGGGTGAAAAGCTTCAGATGAGAAACAAGTCCCTGCCTTAGAGGCAGTCTAGTTCCAAACCCTGAAACTGGAGGTCAGTTCCTTTTTCTGGACCTCTGCAGTGGGACTCTGGAAATCCCTGCCCCAGGCTGGTCCCGTTGTGCTCCTCTGGTGGAGCTACACAAGTGCTGACCCTGCTCCATGCCAGGTTTTGACTGCACAGCACACTGAAACCAAGCTTCCCTCAGCTCAGAAGCTGCTGGCATGTGGGTACCATCAGCAGATTGGTGCCTCTGCTCCCCTGCCTCCACCAGAGACCTGCAGGGCTGGGAGTGGGGAGCCTCTGCCCATCACCTGGGTATTGAGACTGATGGAAAATCAGACTCATTTGCAGGCTGTGAGCAGAGAGCAGAGCTTGGCCAGCACTCCTGCAGCTGGGCTCCAAGCAGGGGCCAGGTGGTCACTGCTGAGAGGAACTTAAAAGCCACCTTCTGCTTCCCTTTCCTCTTGTGCCTGGCTGCAGGGCTGGGGGGTGTTTGGAGGAATATTCAGCAAGGGCTTTGCCTGCTTTCCCCCCTGCCTGCCAAGCTCAGAGTTTGCCAAGATTTTAGACAAGCCTCTATAAATAGAGGACACCTGAAATTCAGCCTCTTTGCTGCTAGGAAGAGGAGCTGTGCTGCTGGTTTGCCCCTTCCTGACTGTGAACAGGACCCAGCACCAGGGCACGAGCCTGGGGGGGAAGCAGCATCCTGATGGCCTCTCCTTATGCAGCCACTGCTTGAACTGTGCCAGAGATGGATGCAACAGTGCTGTCATCCAAGTAAGTCATGATGGAGTTAACTCAAACCTTCCAAAACTTCCCAGCAGCCTGATGGAGCCTGTGGGGGTGCACGGGGTGTGAGGCTGTTCAGCTGTCTTAGCAATTACTGCTGCAATTGAAAGAAATCTGGTGCAGAAGCTGAAATAAGCAAACGAGAGGGCAAGTCAGTCTCCTGGGGGGGAGCAGCTGATGTCCTTTGGCTTGGTTGTTTCTTTACCCTTAGACACCCTGCAGACAAACAAGCCCAGGGGGACGATCCAAGAGCATCAGGTTCCTTTGCAGGTGTACAGAATCCTCTCTGGCACTTCTTGCTCCTGTTTGTGTGCCTAAGGGCTGCTCCAAACTGCCTTCCCTTTCCCAGGCTGACAGGAGAAGGGGCTGCAGTTACTGAGAGAGGCTGAGAGCTCTGGAGCTGAGGATTTGCTGTTCAAGGGGAAATGGCAGCTGATTGCATTGCTGGAAATTCCTCAGGAAAGCTGAGGATGTCCTTTTAAATTTGGCTTTTCCCAACTGACAGGGCTTTCCTAACAGGATGGAGATGGGGGATAAAAGTCAAGCAATAAGGAAAATGATCCACTCCAAAGAATAGCCCTTGGTTAAAAACAGACTGCTGTATCCAGACCTTATTTATAGTGCTTAGAAGCAGGTCCAATGTTCAGAGCTACTCTGATTCCTGGCAAGAAAATTGAGACTGGGAAAAATTTAGAAAAATCCTGTCTTGTGAAGGAAATGAAGGCAGGAGTCTGAAGTAACTTCTACCCATGTGTAACTTCTACCCACTTATTTATGGCAACATGGTCATTGCAAAGCAGGGATTGGGAACACAGTTTTTAAAGACTCAGGCTCCAGAAGTCAATTGGGTTTTTTCCATCTCTTCCCCCCCTCCTCTGGTATTAATGTTTGGGTGGTGGTTACTGCACTGGCAGAACATATTTTGTGGGAATCTGGGGCTTTAGAATACACAAGGATGGGGCAGAGCCTATGGATTTGGAAGGTTGGTGTTTCCCACTCTCTTCTGATCCTGGGCTGATCTGGGAGCCTGGGACAGAAGCAGTGAAGCAAAGAGCTCCTCTGGGGGAGTTGATGTGTGTGGACAGCCAGCAGCATCTCTGGGTGGGGAGTGGAGGATGCTTTGTGACATCCCAACAGTTCCTCAGTCAGCCAGGAAAGAGGAGCCTTGACAGTCCACAGGGCCAGAGATGTTGGCCACTTCTGACCTGGGTTCTTATAGCTGGATGTCTAAAATGCTGGATGCTTATAAATTCTTCAATATTAGGATGGGAAGCAGCCTCCCCCAGTGCACTGACACTAATTTGGGGGGTTGCATTTTTCCAGAGTTATCTGTCCTGCAAACTGTCATGTATCCTATGCTTTAGTGTAACCCTGCTGCAGGGAGTTGGAAAGCTGCAGCAGTTCACCCCAAAAGTGGCTGTGACTTTGTAGGGTGCTCTGGGATGAAAGAGGTCATCTACAAGCTAGACCTTCCCTCACTGTGGGCAACTTTGAAGAAAAATAAAGCTGGTGGATGCAGGGAGTAAACATGTCTATTTTTGTCATTTGTCTTCCAAGTCAAACAAAAATAAGAGCTGACTTGAGGCTGGAGACTGCATGACACACTGTTAGCTGAGAACTGACAACACAGGGGACTGATCCTCCCTGCTGTAAGGCAGGATGGCATTCCTGGAGTCACTGCAGTTCAAGTTCATGCTCTCCATGCTCTCTCTCTGTGTGCTCAGTGGGGTGGGCAGGGGAACCTTGCTGGGTGGTGTTTGGAGGAGAACCTGACCTGGCTGGGGATGTTGGTGGTGATTCCATCACTATCTGCATCCCCTGTGGCAGCATCCAGCTGAGCTCTGGGCTGGCAGGGGGCTGAGGACATGCAGCCTGCTCTGGTTATTGGTGCCACAGGGCAGTGCCCACCTCTGCTGGGCTGCACAAACCATCCTTGGAGCTCAGGAGGCAGCTCCTACCCATCTCCTTCCAGAGCTGCAGAGCTGCTTTGTATCCCGTCCAAACAGGGAATTTCCAAATTGCCATATAGAGATGGATAGGCCCCTCCAAATAAAAACTTTGAAGTGGAGCTGTGTTCCCAAAAGCCTGTTTGTCCCATCTGCTGGCATTTGTCTCCGAGAGGATGTTACATCTCTTCAGAAATTGTGTATTGTTGTTTACATTCCCCGAATGTCACAGCAGCTGCTGTGTGTGTGAATGTCTGACCCTGGGGACACCCCATTCAAAGCACAGGAGACTGGATGGCAGTGATTTTTTTTTTTTTCCTTTTTTTTTTTGGTTCTGTTTTTCCAGCTGTTAACTGTGCCTGTGCTGTTCTGTAAGCTGGGGGGGGTGAGGAGGTGATCAACCTGAGGGCGTTTTGGTCAAAGAACTGTCAGGTGGAGAGGGTGAGGGCAGCAGTGACAGGGAGCTGAGCCAAAGCTGGGACCTGCATCCAGGTTCTGGTCACCTTTAAACAGGAGCAAATCTGGAGTGGGAAGTGCTGGCTGCAGGGCAGGATGCAACCAGGGAAGAACCAACGTGTGTGTGCAGAGTCTTACTGGAAACAGGATCTGCCAATTACAGTAAAGTTTAAAAATAAAACAAAATTGTGTAAGATCTAATTATTTTCCAAGCTGTTTTTTCCTGCTTCCACGTATCCCAGCTGGATTTGCAGGGAGATAAAGGTTGAAACCTCTCCAGGGTGTGAGACTGAATGGCATTACATTGGTAGACTGACAATAAAAGAGATTATTTTAAGATGAGTAACACTTTCATGGAAAGAGTTCCTTGGGAAGTGAGCAATGGAGGGAAACCATCTCCATAGACCCACCAGCCCTGGCCAAGGGGCTCTGAACCTGCATCTCTGAGCCCTGGCAACCAGACCTGTGGCATTTGTAGCCCAATGTCTTTGTTTCCTCTGGGCAGGTGGTGGCCATGGGGCAGGAGACAGGACCAAGGCAGATGGGTATCTGGGTTAGGATGAGATGCAGATGGTTTACACTGGGGCTTCCTCCAGCCCATCTCTTCCACATACCAGCTCCAGAACACAAAGAGCATGAGAAGAACAAGTAGGGCACAGAGAACAAGGATGCAACTGGACAGGTACTTCACCCAGCAATGGTTTGGGAAGATTTCTGCCTTTTTGGCTGGCAGCTCAACTGAATGTGAGTCTGTGCAATGAGAACTGAGGAATTTGTTCTGATGGCTGAATTAGACCGTGGTGTGATTTGCTTTGCTGTGTGATTTTTATTTTTTTATTTTTTGTCCCCTGGAGGCTTGCTTGGCAAATGGGACTACAAGCTGACAGCTTCCCTGCTGGAGTACCTGCACCTCCTGACAGCTTCATGGGTGCTGAGAAATACACACAGCTCTGATGGACAGACCCAAACCACCCTGAGCCAGAGCAAGAACTCTCCTCTTGATTTCAAGGGAATGATCAAGCCCCCCCATGCCTATGGTCAGGCACAGTTGCACCTGAGATCCAGATTTATTTCAGCAGGCTGCAATGTGTAGGAAGCTCTGCTTTATATGTCAGAAAGCAGATATCAACTGTACTTGGTCACTGCAGGTATTGCACCAGGATCCAGGCACCACCTGGGAGGGGGTCTCACAAGTTGGGTCACTCAGGATGGGAGCAGGGGTGTCCACTTCTCCTGGGTTCCTGGGATAATGCTTATTGCAGCCTGCAGCAGGCAGGGGGTGAAGCTCCAAAGCTCCTTCATGGTGCAGCTGGGTACCAAACTGGGAGGGCAAACACAAGCAAGTGCCTGGGAAGTAGCTGACTGGATCCATGGTTTCCCAATTGGATCTGACTGCTTCTGCCTGCTGTGACTTTCCATGTGGTCACTGAGTTTGGCTACAACTTTTTTTCCACCCTGCACAGCTTCTTGGCCCCTAACTCCTGTTCACTTTTTAAAATTTTATTTTATCTTTTTTACCATTCCCAGGAGAGAAGGAATCAAATTGGAGGAAATAATTGCTCACCAGTTTCCCAAATCCCACAGGCTTCTCCACGTTCTTCCTTTGCTTCTTTTTAGCCTGACTCCTTGGTCACTCCCCATGCTGAGGGAGATGGCAAATGATTGGTCTCTTCCTGACTGGGTGTAACTTTCCAGCTTTTCTCTAGTAGGAACATCTTGGATCTGTCCAGAAGTAGCACATGTTGAAGCCCAAAGTCGAAAAAAAGGGACCGGTGCCACCTCCACCTGATGAGCAGGAGCCAAAAGCTGATACATGGACAGCAGGACAGCCAGGAGAAGGGAAAGTAGGTCTGGTAGGTTGTTTGTTCTGCCAAAAAAATCTCCTGCACACAGAGGCTGGAGGGTCACTGCCAAACTCTTTTATCACCAAGAACTTTGTCACAGGTTTATCTTTGGGCTTCTGAGTTTATCTGAGAGCCTTGAGAGTGCATTTCAGGCCGGGCTGAAGGGAGATGCAGGCAGAGGGCAGGCAGAGCATCCCTGCCCCGGGGCATCCTCTGCCCGAGCCCCTTCCTGCCCCGGGGATGCTCCCCGCGGGCTCTGCGCTCGGAGCTGCCCCCGCTGCACCCCGGGCTCCGGCAGCTCCTCTGGGCTTGATTTCCACCTCACCATTACCCCTGGGTAGTGCTGGGACCTGGGCACTGCTCAGCCTGCCTCCTCCCAGCAGATTAGCCAATATCCCCAGGGCAGGGCACTCTCCCCGGCTCTCCTACTTTTTTTTTTCCTCTTTATATACGTGTTTTTTCCTTCTTCTCGTTCATTCCAGAGCAAAGCAGCACTGGATTTCTCTGAGCTTTGTTTTTCCCTCCTACACACACACACACACACGCACACTCTGATACTTGGCCCTCTGCCTGCTTCTTGCACGGCCAAAGTTTTATCTATAGGGATATATTTTTTCAGGCCAGCCCAGCTGCGAGCAGGCTGCCTGCGACTGATCCCGGGGCAGGGAGAGGAGCAGCAGCAGCAGCCGGGGTGCTGTTTGTGCCTCTCCTCCAGCTCTCCCTGTCAAGATGGATTTATGACTTTAAAAGGAGTCGAGGGGAGGGGGGGGTGGAAGGAAAATTGCCTTCAGGAGGCAGAGCTTCCACCACAGCCCAGCAAACACGTCAAGAAGCAGTTGGATCTCCAGGCATGGGCAGCACCTTGGGATCTGGTGGATCCTTCCACGGAATATGAGTGATCTGAAGCCTTTCATCTGCCTTCACAGAGCCCAGCTTTTGGATTTAAGGGAGTTTGCCCAGGACCAGGCTTTGCTATGTTGGCCAAGATGGTGATTTCTCTTGCTCTGTGGCTGCAGTTTGCTGCTGGACAGAACACACCTGAGAGAGGTGAGTGCCTGGAAAGGCGAGCTCTTGCCTTCCTACTTTCCCCCATTTAATACCTCCTCGTCCTTCCAGCTTCTCATAAACCCCTTTCAGAATAAAAGCTGAAGTTTTGTTGCTGCTTTAGGTGTATAGTTCTACTTGTATCTCACTTTATTGGCACAAGGACAAACCAAACAAAACAAAAAAAAACCTTTCTAAAATTGTCATAATAGAAAGATGTTTTGTAATTTATTTTTTCCCAGTAGTGGAAAGGAAAGTGTTTCAGAAACTTGCAGAGTTTAGTGTAATCATGTGGAAAAAGTCCTGACTCCTGGCTGTTACCTACATACTGATCAGGAGAAGTAAAGACAGTGATGGATACTGTACCTGTTCTGCTGTTCTTTTGCTAATCTCTGTAATTTGATCACTGCATTTCCCCTTTAAGATGCTTTCTCTTGGATGCTGTTCCAGGAAAATGATTGTGGGTCAGCCTCACAGAACTGACAGCAGGGAGGAGATGGAGGTCTCATTTCTGGTTCTTGCTTGTTCTGGGCAGACTCAGCCTCTGTCGTGCTGGCTCAGCTGATGCAGGTACTGCAGTTCTGCCTCGTGTTCCCAAAGGGGAAAAGGTTCTGTTCCTTGGCTGCTGCTGGCTGCATCTGGCTCTCAGGGCACCTGGAAAATGCAGAGCAGCTGGAGAAGAGGAGTGACCCTCTGGTCTGGCTGGAGAGGAGGTTCTCAGACTCAGCCCAGGCTGCTGGTGTGCAGGGCAGGCTGTTTGGATCCAATTCCAGGGTGACACAGGTGGCTCAGGAATGGCACAGCTGCCTGTGGCACTGTCACAGTGCTGGCTGCCCATGGGGACAGTGGTCATTGCTCTTGTCCTGCATGTCCTCTGCCAGGGAGTGCGTCTGGCACTGCTCAGGCTCCAGAGGAGGTGGGGAACCCAAGCCCTGGACAGTGCCTTGGTGTCCATGGTGTGTCACTGTCACACTGAGTGGGGCTTCCACACTGCCCAGCACCCCGAGAGGACAAGAACCTGAGGGTGGGCAAGGTGCCCGTCCCCAGCAGCTTTGATGTGGGGACACCCAGGGCAAGCAGCCAGCCTGGGGGGCTACTGGCCATGGGCTAGTGCTTGCCTAGGGGTGTGCCAGGAACACACAATGAGAGGAACTGTTTGAGAGGCAGGGGCGTGGGTTCATAACTCTGTTTCCTGGGGACCTGACAGAATGTGAGTGATGGTGACTTT